>NC_068400.1:5077876-5230376 GCF_023724105.1 Carassius gibelio
CCTACATTTAGTATTGTATACAATACAAAAATATAACTTATGTTACGTGACCTTAAGGTTTGGCAGTTTTATGCATTTACTGTACTTGTAGCAGTATTTATCATGCTGTTAAATATGGGATTTCATCAGGATGCTAAATACATCTTTGAGCACATTTAGAGGCTTGAACACTTTTGCTAGAAGTATAGTGTAAGTATATAAATAGCTATCTAAGTCACCAGAACCTGTGAAACCTATTAGAAAGGCTGTGTAAATCAATCAGCTTATAGGAATGAATTATTGTGTTGATTGTTCTTTTAAACAAGCTCTTGGATACAGCATGTGCACAAGGCTGCAATATTTACAAGACCGAAACCTTAGCAGGACTGAAAATAAATCTCGATTAACCAGTGCTTCGATTCACTTAATAACTGGCCCATTTGTAAACATCATCTGATCTTGGGTCCGGCTTTTTGTTTGGGCTTGAGCATTAAATGGCTTCATGGTTTAAGAGATATAGATGTTTAATTCGCTTCAAACCCTTATAAAAGGTACCAGAATTTTTCTGTAACATCATTATACACTAGGTTAGCATGTCTTATGATTCAAAGGGTGAATTAGATGCAGTATAAATCCTGCTGCTGGTAGATAACACTCCAAATAATTGTTACTTTTAATATTGGAAACATAGTTGTTTTGGTGGAAAAGAGGAAAAAGAAAAATGTGAGAAAAAAAATCTGATAAATATGTTACACTTTTTAAAATCAAATTATTTACTATTCAGCTGTCATGTATTGATTTGTTTTTTATCTATCAATTATATAGCAAATCCTTAAAGTGAGTATTTTTAGTATTTGTTTAGATATCAATGTTTTATTAGCATGAATTTACACCGTACTAGCGAGCTGTAATACAATGTGTGGCAAAATTGCTTGTTTCTTTTCCTGTCATATGAACAGTGTCGTGTTCAGTATCTAATGACTCTTATATATTCAGTGGTGTCTATGATTTGTTTGAAATGCTATATATCAATTTGTAACATCAATAAACTGCTTATGATATGTTCTCTAAAGAGTTATGAATATTTTATCCAGTCCTAGTCTTGAGTAAAAAATTTAGGACATGGCAATGCTACGTAATTCACACTGAATCTGGTAAAAGAAAAACTTTTTGGGTATCAGGTCCATTAAAAATAAAACAACTGATGTTCTCTCAACTACAGAGACAAATGCTCCAACTACATTATTACAAGGAGATCGAATTGAAATAACTTGATGTGCATGAATAAAATCTTAAGGAACCAAAATGAAATAAACAAAAATTAATATACATGAGTAACAATAGAGCTGAGCTTCACCCATGTAGACCATTTATGTGAGGCATGGGGGAGCATTTTAGAGTTACTTTTTCATTACATTACCTGACCTGTTTAAAAGAGATGGTCTTCATCCCTCCTGGGGTGGCGCCACTCTTCTGTCTAGAAATATGGCACATAGTCTTAGTGTTTATACTTGACTAACTGGGGCCCAGGTCAGGAAGCAGACAGACTGGCTAAACCGACCGTCTGCTAGCTGCCTCCCGTCACAGAGGTCAGTTAATTCTCAGCACATAGAGACTCTTTCACCTAGATATCACACTATAGAGACTGTGTCTGTTCCCCGAACTAGAAAATACAAAAACCGTCCAATCCAAGTTAAGGTTAACAATTTAATTGAGGTTCAACAAATAAAAAACAAATGCAATGTGGATAAACAAATGATAAAGATTGGCTTATTGAATATCAGATCCATTTCTACGAAAACACTTTTTGTAAATATGATAACTGATCATAATATAGATGTGCTCTGTTTGACAGAAACTTGGCTAAAACCTGATGATTACATTATTTTAAATGAGTCCACCCCCCAAGATTACTGTTATAAAAATGAGCCGTGTCTAAAAGGCAAAGGGGGAGGAGTTGCTTCAATTTATAACAACGTTTTCAGGATTTCTCAGAGGGCAGGATTCAAGTATAACTCGTTTGAAGTAATGGTGCTTCATATAACATTATCCAGAGAAACCAATGTTAATGATAAATCCCCTGTTATGTTTGTACTGGCTACTGTATACAGGCCACCAGGGCACCATACAGACTTTATTAAAGAGTTCGGTGATTTTACATCCGAGTTAGTTCTGGCTGCAGATAAAGTTTTAATAGTTGGTGATTTTAATATCCATGTCGATAATGAAAAAGATGCATTGGGATCAGCATTTATAGACATTCTGAACTCTATTGGTGTTAGACAACATGTTTCAGGACCTACTCATTGTCGAAATCATACTCTAGATTTAATACTGTCACATGGAATTGATGTTGATAGTGTTGAAATTATTCAGCCAAGTGATGATATCTCAGATCATTATTTAGTTCTGTGTAAACTTCATATAGCCAAAATTGTAAATTCTACTTCTTGTTACAAGTATCGAAGAACCATCACTTCTACCACAAAAGACTGCTTTTTAAGTTATCTTCCAGATGTATTCAAATTCCTTAGCATATCCAAAACCTCAGAACAACTTGATGTAACAGTAACTATGGACTCTCTCTTTTCTAGCACTTTAAATACAGTTGCTCCTTTACGCTTAAGGAAGGTTAAGGAAAACAGTTTGACACCATGGTATAATGAGCATACTCACACCCTAAAGAGAGCAGCCCGAAAAATGGAGCGCAGCTGGAGGAAAACAAAACTAGAGGTATTTCGTATTGCTTGGCGGGAAAGTAGCATATCCTATAGAAAAGCATTAAAAACTGCTGGATCTGATTACTTTTCTTCTCTTTTAGAAGAAAACAAATATAACCCCAGGTATGTATTCAATACAGTGGCTAAATTAACGAAAAATAAAGCCTCAACAAGTGTTGAGATTTCCCAACACCACAACAGTAATGACTTTATGAACTACTTTACTTCTAAAATCGATACTATTAGAGATAAAATTGCAACCATTCAGCCGTCAGCTACAGTATCACATCAGACGGTGCACTATAGACCCCCTGAGGAACAGTTCCACTCATTCTCTACTATAGGAGAGGAAGAATTGTATAAACTTGTTAAATCATCTAAACCAACAACATGTATGTTAGACCCTATACCATCTAAGCTCCTAAAAGAGGTGCTTCCAGAAGTCATAGGTCCTCTTCTGACTATTATTAATTCCTCATTGTCATTAGGATATGTCCCCAAAACCTTCAAACTGGCTGTTATTAAGCCTCTCATAAAAAAACCACAACTTGACCCCAGAGAACTTGTTAATTATAGACCAATCTCGAATCTCCCTTTTCTGTCCAAGATACTAGAAAAGGGGGTATCCTCACAATTATATTCCTTCTTAGAGAAAAATGGTATATGTGAGGATTTCCAGTCAGGATTTAGACCGTATCATAGTACTGAGACTGCTCTCCTTAGAGTTACAAATGATCTGCTCTTATCATCTGATCGTGGGTGTATCTCTCTATTAGTTTTATTGGATCTTAGTGCTGCGTTTGACACAATTGACCAAAACATTCTTTTGCATAGACTTGAACACTTTGCTGGCATCAGTGGAAGTGCATTAGCATGGTTTAAATCGTACTTATATGACGGCCATCAGTTCGTAGCAGTGAATGAAGATGTATCATATCGATCACAAGTGCAGTATGGAGTACCTCAAGGCTCAGTACTAGGGCCGCTACTCTTCACGCTTTATATGTTACCCTTGGGAGATATCATCAGGAAACATGGTGTTAGCTTTCACTGTTATGCTGATGATACTCAGCTCTATATTTCCTCGCAGCCCGGTGAAACACACCAATTTGAAAAACTAATGGAATGCATAGTCGATATAAAAAATTGGATGACGAGTAATTTCTTACTGCTAAATTCAGAAAAAACAGAGGTGTTAATCATAGGGCCTAAAAATTCTGCTTGTAATAACTTAGAACACTGTCTAAGACTTGATGGTTTCTCTGTCAATTCTTCGTCATCAGTTAGGAACCTAGGTGTGCTACTTGATCGCAATCTTTCCTTAGAAAGCCACGTTTCTAGCATTTGTAAAACTGCATTTTTCCATCTCAAAAATATATCTAAATTACGGCCTATGCTCTAAATGTCAAATGCAGAAATGTTAATCCATGCATTTATGACTTCAAGGTTAGACTATTGTAATGCTTTATTGGGTGGTTGTTCTGCACGCTTGGTAAACAAACTACAGCTAGTCCAAAATGCAGCAGCAAGAGTTCTTACTAGAACCAGGAAGTATGACCATATTAGCCCGGTCCTGTCCACACTGCACTGGCTCCCTATCAAACATCGTATAGATTTTAAAATATTGCTTATTACTTATAAAGCCCTGAATGGTTTAGCACCTCAGTATTTGAATGAGCTCCTTTTACATTATAATCCTCTACGTCCGCTACGTTCTCAAAACTCAGGCAATTTGATAATACCTAGAATATCAAAATCAACTGTGGGCGGCAGATCCTTTTCCTATTTGGCGCCTAAACTCTGGAATAACCTACCTAACATTGTTCGGGAGGCAGACACACTCTTGCAGTTTAAATCTAGATTAAAGACCCATCTCTTTAACCTGGCATACACATAACATACTAATATGCTTTTAATATCCAAATCCGTTAAAGGATTTTTAGGCTGCATTAATTAGGTAAACCGGAACCAGAAACACTTCACATAACACCGTACTTTCTACATCATTAGAAGAATGGCATCTACGCTAATATTTGTCTGTTTCTCTCTTGTTCCGAGGTCACCGTGGCCACCAGATCCAGTCTGTATCCAAATCAGAGGGTCACTGCAGTCACCCGGATCCAGTACGTATCCAGACCAGATGGTGGATCAGCACCTAGAAAGGACCTCTACTGCCCTGAAAGACAGCGGAGACCAGGACAACTAGAGCCCCAGATACAGATCCCCTGTAAAGACCTTGTCTCAGAGGACCACCAGGACAAGACCACAGGAAACAGATGATTCTTCTGCACAATCTGACTTTGCTGCAGCCTGGAATTGAACTACTGGTTTCGTCTGGTCAGAGGAGAACTGGCCCCCCAACTGAGCCTGGTTTCTCCCAAGGTTTTTTTCTCCATTCTGTCACTGATGGAGTTTCGGTTCCTTGCCGCTGTTGCCTCTGGCTTGCTTAGTTGGGGTCACTTCATCTACAGCGATATCATTGACTTGATTGCAAATAAATGCACAGACACTATTTAAACTGAACAGAGATGACATAACTGAATTCAATGATGAACTGCCTTTAACTATCATTTTGCATTATTGAGACACTGTTTTCCAAATTAATGTTGTTCAGTGCTTTGACGCAATGTATTTTGTTTAAAGCACTATATAAATAAAGGTGATTACATCTGGGATTGCTGATGCTGAGATGCTGGTAAATAATGTGACCTCATGACACAGAAAGGTGAAGTGCTGGAAGTGAGTTAAAAAGGCTCATGGATATGAAGTAGCAAAGCACCTTTATGCTACATAATATATCTCAGTGCTATGAAGTCACAAAGCTCACCTACATAAACATGTAATGGAAAATGAAATGGTCGGTGTTTGTGCTATTTTTCTTCAGCTTTTTGGTAGTTTTAGTCCAACATAAACAAATTGTTTTTAAATATTTAACCCTAGATAAATATAAAATAAATATGCCACCATAACAGAAGTGCAGCACTGGTGCATTATTAAAACCAAATGATTTTATAAACTAAAAGTTCAACATGAAGGCTTTGAATTTCTTTGGAATTTTTACATTTTCAATATAGTATTATAGTATATATAATATAGTTTTATTTCATGCAAACCTGTATGACTCAATCCATATGGACAATGGACACAACTGATTAAAAAAAGTCTATATGGGGTAGCTCAGGAGTAAACATCTGCATTGTCATTCTGTAATTAAGTTAAATCAAACTTCTCCTTTACATAAAACGGGAACAGAGATGAAACACCAGTGGCATAATTGTGTTGTATGATTGTAGCAGAATGTAGATTTTTCTGTTAGGATTTAAATACTTTGACCATGTCCTTGTTCTAAACATCAGGTTGCCTGTACAACAAAGGTGGCAACAAAATATGTGCCTCATTCATTATAACAGGGTTAAATGGGTTTTCAAATCACACACGTGACACATATACGTGAATGCGACCTTAATATCCTTGGTTCTTTGCTCTTGAAGTCGCATGTCCTCTTAATGTGCGTCTCCTATGTTTTCATGTTCATCAGCGATCTTTCACCAGTATAGAGTTTCTTTTGTTGCTTCTCATCTTCCGGCTATCTGTTGGTCACGGCGCATCCTGCAAAAGGGAGACACAAGAATGTTGCGATACTTGTTCTTCTCATAGAGACCACTGTGGAATCCTCAGTTTCTTGACCTCACACGTGTCCCTCTACTCATGGAGTGTCCTTCTGTGGTGCTTTCCTCTTGCGTTATGCCCGCCAGGGTCCAGGTCAAGGTTTACCATTCAGATTAGAACTTCTGCAGCCAAGCAAGGAGGAGAGCAGTTTGTGTGCCCGAGGGGGGCGCTGGGGTGCCTCGGCGAGGTGTACCATGCGCGGTGAGCGCCATACTTTAATAGTGAAGTCATCATTGGCAGACAGCAGCAGCTCCTGGTCTGCTGGGCTGAAGGCCACAGAGTTGACCACATCATCGTGTTTCAAGCGAGCCAGACAGATGTTGTAGTGCCGGTCCCAGATGTAACCATGCTTGTCCTATGCACCGCTACACAGACAATCACATGAATTAGACAATTAATAATTCTAGTTATTATGACTCAGTAGTTTTTATATTTTGTTCGTCAAGCATTTAATGATGGTTCAGATGAGTAAAAAAATTATAATTTGTAGTATTAGTCTGTGTGAGGCAGGGCAATTTACATTTTACCCAATATTCTTTTAATTAGGATATAAAAATAATTAATATTGTGGATTCTGCCATGATTTTAAAATGCATGATAACTCGTAAGTATGAGAGAGATATTTGGATAGCATCTGTGACAAAAAAAGTGGACAAAATTGGGAAGTTCAAATTGATTAGTGTGCATCAGTTCAATGAACAGTTATTTACTGTCATTCAAATATTGCTCAAGCATGTGATCAGCTAGAGAATATGGGTATGAATGGATATTTTATAGTCTTTGACTGAACTGAGCTGGATGATCACCGAATTCAACTGCATTTAACTGAAAATGTTGTGTTTTCTATTGCCATTTTGCCTTACTGATACACTACTTTCCTATTTATTACTCAAAAGTGCATTGACACAATCTTCATTTGTTAAAAACACTATATATATATATAAGTCGAGTCACATTTATTCATGCATTCATCGTGAAAAACCAGAATGTAATTACAAGTTTACAATGACCTTTAAAGCTTAATAAACACTCAAATGCTTTAACAAATTTAATCCGCTCAATGGGATTCCTGCAACATAATAAAAAAATGTTTCCTGATGCTGCAGCAATGCCGTTTGCTTGTCGGTTTAGTGTTGTATCAGCCAGTGAAAGAATTGACTTAAGAAATTACTTCTATTGAATCTTGACTCTGTTTAATAGCATGCATTTAGAGGAGATAGACCTGCCATTTGGAGCACTAGTGAACAGGCCAAAAAATCTGTTAACTACTGCATAAAATAAGGGGGGTACAGGTGGCTGGGCTGTAAATTACCCGGCGACAAAGTCTCGGCTGACGTCAAGGAAGATAAAGAAGCACTCATCATTGGGTGTGAAGGCCCGGTGGGCTCAAAGGCTGCGGCGTTCCTCTCTAAGACTCCTCAGATAAATCACATTCAGGTCTATCTCCTCTGCGATGGGTGGAGGGGACATGGGGTCAGAGATCACACAGCCTGCTGGCCACGCTTGACTGTTCACGTACAAGTACCTGTGAATAGACAAACACGGTTGCCATTTCCCAAGATATTACTTTGATTTCAGCAGAGTTTTCGGGAATTGTTGTCTATGATTTTCATGGCCTTTTAAACATTTTAGTTAAAACATTGTAGAGACTGATTAAGTGGAAATTAATAGACTGCAATGATTACACTTTACAAGTATCTCTAAAGGTGCTGCAAGTAATTTTTTTATTTAACTTAAGAATGATATACCATAAGATGTTTCCAGGTATTTGGGAAACTGCGGAGTCTGAGGAAGAGGGGGTGGGAGGAACAACACTCTCCAATATGTTAAATTTGGACTGCAGTACCCATTTTAATGGATGGCTGGAAAATTACTGCTCCTTAATAAGATGAAAGTCTAAGTTTTCTAAGTCTGCTGGCGCCCCCAGGAGGAAGACTGTGTGACTTTGTACCCCATTGAAACACAAGAGCAACATCCTGGTAATCACTTACAGCCTCACAGAAAATATTGTACACAAAGTGATTCTCTTTTTAGAATTTGAAAGGCTGTATGAATTTGCTGAGTTAACTGCATTAGCCCAGATTTAGTGTTCTACCGCTGCACAACACACACCTATGGTCAGGTGACAGACCCATGCCAATGATGTGGCCATGTATGTCAATCACATGATCCAGTGAGTCGAAGAATTCCTCCGTACTGCACTCCTCTCCCAACACAGGACAGCACGTCGTCATTTGATTAGGCATTATCCGCTTGATGCCTGAAACAAACAAACAGCAATTTGGAAATCCAGGCATTTATGGAATGAGCAGGTTAAGTAATAGTAATTCATACAGTGTCCCATTAGAGACATAAGCGCATACTCACCTATTTGGTGAGGTGAATAGGTAAGGCTGCCGGTGGTGAAGAGGAGGTAGGTCTTGTCCTCTCCTTCTCCAGGAGCTGAGGGAGACAACAGGTTTGGATCAGGAGCTTTGTTGTGTCTGCTGCCCATCAACCTGGCCACCTTTGTCTCCAACTCTCGTTCACAGGCAGCTATGCTCTGATGACCCTAATGCCAGCAACATAATGCATAAAAAACTGCAAACAAAACGGCATCATGTATGTACAAACCGATTCCAAAAAAGCTGGGACACTGTACAAATTGTGAGTTAAAAAGGAATGGAATAATTTACAAATCTCATAAACGTATATTTTATTCACAATAGAATATAGATAACATATCACATGTTGAAAGTGAGAGATTTTGAAATGTCATTCCAAATATTGGCTCATTTTGGATTTCATGAGAGCTACAGATTTAAAAAAAGTTGGGACAGGTAGCAATAAGAGGCCGGAAAAGTAAAATGTACATATAAGGAACAGCTGGAGGACCAATTTGCAAATTGTCAGACGAACCAAAAATTGAAGTTCTTTTTCGAAAACTGGGACTCCATGTCATCTGGACTAAAGAGGACAAGGACAACCCAAGTTGTTATCAGCGCTCAGTTCAGAAGTCTGCATCTCTGATGGTATATGGTTGCATGAGTGCATGGGGCATAGGCAGCTGAAAATATATATGAAAGGTATATCCAAGTTCAGGAACAACATATGGTACCATCCAGACCTCGTCTCTTTCAGGGAAGACCTTGCATTTTCCAACATGACAATGCCAGACCACATGCTGCATTATTTACAACATCATGTCTGCGTAGAAGGAGGATCCGGGTACTGAAATGGCCAGCTTGCAGTCCAGATCTTTCACCCATAGCAAACATTTGGCGCATCATGAAGAGGAAGATGCAAAAAAGAAGACCTAAGACAGTTGAGCAACTAGAAGCCTGTATTGGACAACAATGGGACAACATTCCTATTCCTAAACTTGAGCAACTTGTATCCTCAGTCCCCAGACGTTTGCAGACTGTCATAAAGGGGATGCCACACTGAGGCAAAATTATACATTTTCTCAGTTTAAACATTTTGGCCTTCCGTCCACACTGAGACAGAGTTTTGTCAAGGAAAACTGAGCTTTTTGAAAATGCTCTCCAAAGTGTATATATTTCAAACCAGCATTTTCCCGATGTAGTGTGGACTGTGAAAACTGGTATTTTAGAACGATGATGCAAGTTTAGTCAATGTGACGTACATTCTACCAAGAGATATTTGTGTTTATACTGGTGTTGTGCACATTATGTGCTATGCACTTTCACACTATTGCTATATATGTTTTACTTTGTACACTCTTTATATCACAGTCCTGCAAAGCTTAAAGCAAATTTACTCACGATCGCTATTTGCGGCAAACCATGAGGGCAGCTGCATTATAGAACAGACATACAGTACAATCGTGAGTATGTGCAACCTGGATGCGTCAATGAATTGTGAGTTCTATTTGTATATAAAATAAATAAAAATTCCTGTCAGAAAAAAACAGCATGAAAGCGTCTCATGTCTGTTCCATGTTTATAATCTGTAGTGAGCTTCGGCTCTAGCAGGGCCAGCATACACCTCAGCAGGCCAGGCAGCTTTGGTACTCCATGGCAGTGCTTCGCAACCCTGTTCCCTAGGATGAACCCTGGCTGGTACGAGGATGGTGGGGATAGTTGGCAGAAGGAAAGTCATCTTCACAGATGCTTCCAAGACAGGCTGGGGAGCCCTGTGCGAAGGCCATCCGTCCTTTGGTGTCTGGACTAGTGCAGAAAGCAAGCTCCATATCAACCGTCTGGAAATGCTGGCAGTATGTTGAGCTCTCTATGCTTTTTTACCACTCTTGACAGGGAACCACGTCCTAGTCCGTTCGGAAAACATGACAGTGGTGTCCTTCATAAATCGCCAAGGCGGGCTCTCCTCAAAACCCCTATTCACTCTTATTCACTCCAGTAAAAAGCAACCTAGAGTGGGCCCGGCACCACCTGCTCTCATTAAGAGCAGCGCATTTGCAGGGCGTTCAGAATACAGGGGCGGACATTTTGTCCCGGAGCAACCTCCCTGAATAGGAATGGAGGCTCCATCGTCAGACTGTTCAAAGGATTTGGGACATCTTTGGGAGGGCAGAGATCGACCTCTTCACCTCCGAAGACAATTCTCATTGGCCAGTATATTTTTCGAAAGTCAAGGATTCTCTGGCCTATGACTGGCCCAGACTCCTCCTTTATGCTTTTCCCCCAGGTCATCAGACGAATCAGGAAGGATGCCAAGGTCCTCCTGGTAGCCCCTCTGTGGAGGAGCCAACAATGTCTCTCGGAGCTGTCTCAATTGTTGCTTAAGGAGCCATGGCCGATCCCCTTGAGACAGGACCTCTTCTTTCAAGCAAACGGAATATGGCACCCCAGACCTGAGCTGTGGGCTCTTCAAGTCAAGTCAAGTCACCTTTATTTATATAGCGCTTTAAACAAAATACATTGCGTCCAAACAACTGAACAACATTCATTAGGAAAACAGTGCGTCAATAATGCAAAATGATAGTTAAAGGCAGTTCATCATTGAGTTCAGTGATGTCATCTCTGTTCAGTTAAATAGTGTCTGTGCATTTATTTGCAATCAAGTCAACAATATCGCTGTAGATGAAGTGACCCCAACTAAGCAAGCCAGAGGCGACAGCGGTAAGGAACCAAAACTCCATCGGTGACAGAATGGAGAAAAAAACCTTGGGAGAAACCAGGCTCAGTTGGGGGGCCAGTTCTCCTCTGACCAGACGAAACCAGTAGTTTAATTACAGGCTGCAGCAAAGTCAGATTGTGCAGAAGAATCATCTGTTTCCAGTGGTCTTGTCATGGAGGTCCTCTGAGACAAGGTCTTTACAGGAGATCTGTATCTGGGGCTCTAGTTGTCCTGGTCTCTGCTGTCTTTCAGGGCAGTAGAGGTCCTTTCTAGGTGCTGATCCACCATCTGGTCTGAATACGTACTGGATCCGGGTGATAAAAATACTTGAACGGATTTGGATATTAAAAGCATATTAGTATGTTATGTGTAAGCCAGGTTAAAGAGATGGGTCTTTAATCTAGTTTTAAACTGCAAGAGTGTGTCTGCCTCCCGAACAATGTTAGGTAGGTTATTCCAGAGTTTAGGTGCCAAATAGGAAAAGGATCTGCCGCCCGCAGTTGATTTTGATATTCTAGGTATTATCAAATTGCCTGTGTTTTGAGAACATAGCGAACGTAGAGGATTATAATGTAAAAGGAGCTCATTCAAATACTGAGATGCTAAACCTTTCAGGGCTTTATAAGTAATAAGCAATATTTTAAAATCTATACGATGTTTGATAGGGAGCCAGTGCAGTGTTGACAGGACCGGGCTAATATGGTCATACTTCATGGTTCTAGTAAGAACTCTTGCTGCTGCATTTTGGACTAGCTGTAGTTTGTTTACTAAGCGTGCAGAACAACCAGAGATGTATAAAGTACTAGAGAAACATACTTGAGTAAAAGTACAAGTGCTCTATCAAAAAAGTGACTTGAGTAGAAGTAGAAGTGCTCTTTAAGCACCACACTTAAGTAGAAGTACTAAAGTATTCAACATTTTTTGTACTTAAAGGCAGGGTAGGTAAGAAATTTATAAACAACTTTCTTCCAAATTTGTTTAAACTTTCTATTTATATCAATGCATAATTAAAATGTAAGTACTCTGATAAAAAGAGTATAAAAATCGAGTGACTCTAGACCGTTTAATCTGTATTAAACACAGCTCATTATTTCCTTTCGGCACGAAACATAGGATTGGCTTAGGCGACTGTCACTCTCTCGCAACCATGGCAACCACCCTTTTGCCACACATGACCTGCCCACTTGCGCACGCACGTTTGATTTGAGGAATTCAAGAGGCACGGATCCTAGGAATACCAAAACAATGGCAGAGAAACAGCAAGCAAAATTCACTGTACCGGCCTATGCAGTTAGTGAAGGCAAACCAGGCAAAAAAAGGAAGACAGTAACAGTACAAGAAAAGGCAATGAACAAAAAGTCTTTGGATAAACAAAGAAATAAAATGCGAGTTAATATCGGCGTGCCTTTCCAGCGATGGCTGGAACTGAGGGAACTCAAGTGCTCCTTGCCCTGCCCTGCACTTCGACCACCCCGTCCTCGGCATCTACTTCCTCGGACCCTAGTTGCACGGCCTCTTGCACGACCTCCTCTGCTTCGCCCTCGACCCCGGACCTGTCCTCGAGCTGACGATGCGGTACTTGTCTCTGGAGTGTAACGTTAGTCCTCATCAGAGTCAACAATGCTTTCATCATGGAAACTCTTACATGCAGAACAACGTATATGTTATGAATCTTACACGAAATTCATCTTCATCACAGTGTAAATGATGGTAATGGAAAAACGTGTATCATGCAACCTGTTTTTAGCTTTGCCTTATAGATAACTAGCTCATTAGCGAATCAAAAAAATATATATTTTAAACTTTACCAATATCAATATGCTAGCTTGATAGTGAGTACTAAAATACATCTTGTTTGTTTATCTTCATAATTATAAAGTTATTTTTATTACATACTACATGCACTCTGCTCCTTCCTCTCCGCTCGTCTCAGGTAAATAATGCGTCTTCCAGCTCAGTGGTCGGAGTCGCGCGTTCATGTGTTTTGGGGGCGTGGCTTTAGAAGGCGCCCAGAAGGGAGGGGGTGGTGTGAATGGAAATAATGAGCTGTCTTTAAAACAGTCGTTAGAGGTCTACAGACACTCGATTTTTATACTTTCTTTTTCAGAGTACTTACATTTTAATTATGTATTGATATATAAATAAAGTTTAAACACATTTGGAAAAAACGTTTTTTATACATGTTTTACCTACCCTGCCTTTAAAATGTCAAGTAAAAATATATTTCCTTGCACCCAGAAACATGAATGTGCACATCAAAACTATTATTTTCAAAATCTTAAAAATACATTTTAAGGTAAAATGTATTTTCTACAATTATCATAACTTATGAATTATCATAACAAATAACAAAAAATTAAGTGTCATGTCACTGACCTGTTAGAATTGCTATTATTTGCTTTGAAAATCATTAAATGCATAACCTGTTCTCATTTGTGCTAGGAACATTTAATACATTTATTAATATGATGTCAAATTAGGCTGAAGAATTATAAAGGATTATAAAAAATAAAAAGAAATGTGTAACAACATCAGTGTTATGCAGTACGGTGACATGCAAACTATTCAGATGTCCGTTTTCTGTTGCATATAACCATAGATATTGCATGTGTGGGATTACAAATTTAGAAAATGTTAAATCTAGGTTCCAATATAATAGTAGACTTTTTGGGGTAATAAAGTTGAGATCCAAGAAGCTCAAATCAGGAGAATCAAGTGTCTGAGACATTAACCTTTTGTCTTTGTGTTCTTCCTTGAAGCTCAAGGCACAGCTGTGCCTTTTGTCTCTATGATAATGTGAAGGTATCCGTGATACTGTCAGGCACCTCTGTATTTAAATGACACTGTTATGCTGATAAGATCAAGGCTGGGAAGTTGCCAGTGTCTGGAATCTTCCTGATTGCATTTGCATGCTTTGTTAAAATGGTCTCCACCTCTACTGTATGGATCCCTCCCACTTGAATGTATATAATCTACAATGTCTTAAGGACAATTTAGACTATTGATGACTACAGCACCACGCAGAGCGTTCTCAATAAAGAATCCTGCTGAAGATTACCCAAGAGTCTCCTGGTCTTCGTTTCTGAGTTCCCAACACATGTTATTATTAATTGCATATGCAATTTATTTATGTCATTCAGACATTTATCTGTTGGATTATAAATCATAAATACGGTGTAAACATTTGAAATTTGAGGGGAAAAAAATCTTGTTTTCATCTTTATGAAGCGAACTGGAGGCAGTCTTACCTTAACAGAACAGTCTTTGGAGCAGGAGGAGAAGCGATGTCCACGGTGAGAGAAGGCCAAATGCAGGACCTGATCATGATGCTCCTTCAGGGTCTGAACCTCTACACATGGAATGCAGTCATACAGCCGCTTGAACTCCCTGTACCACTACTCAGCAGCTGCACACACGCATGAAAAGCACAGTTACTTTCAAAAGGAGCAGGAAGTGCTGCCACAGTGTGGCATTCATACATGAAGAGGGTAAGGAAAGAAAGTGGCAAAATTTAAGCACCCTCACATGTCTTTTACTACTTACTGGATTAGTAGTAAAAGGCCACATGCATCTATTTCACTTTGGTTTCACAATTACTTTTGGCCACAGAAGTGAAGGTGTGTGCTTATTTATTTTACACATTAATTCATTGCCTATGATGCAGTTTATATAAAAGTTCAGCTCCAGCCGAAGTACCAGGGTGGCGAGGCACAGAGCGTGGGACACAGTAGTAGTTGTAGAACAGCTCCTTCCAGAGGAATTCATCCCGTGACACAGAAAACCACTGACGACAGGTGAAGCCTGCACTCAGCACTGCCTTATGAGGTAGATGCAAGAAGATTTCCAGCACCAGGCTGTCCGGCAAGCCAGGGCCACTTGCCATTCTGACATCCTGAAAAAAAACATAACATTAAAGATGACTTTTAACCGATTACATCAAAAAAAGGCTATTTTGCTAGTGTTATATTAAAAAAGGCTAATAGCTATTCATCAAATCATTAACAATGGCTATTTTGTGCTACTAAACATTCATTTTTCTCTGGGACCTTATCTCTGTTGATAATTGTGCTGTTGCTCACAGAAACCTGGCAAACACCAATTAAGCATAATGAAATTAATTTGCTCTCTTAAAGCTGCAGTCAGTAACTTTTGACGCTCTAGCGGTTAATAAACAGAACTGCTTGCGTCTTGCGGAAGAACATCATAACCGGAACTACTTATCTCCGTTTATGTCTATGAAGAATCACAAAGGTACTGGGTTACTCTGCCGCAGTACCCCCGAAGCAATCTAAAATAGTCAGAATATAAACACTTATTATAGGTGCAACCTAGTGATTCAGGACAAGCTAAAAACACAGTTTCATGGTGTACTCGCTTATTATATACATTTTTCTACATTTTGAACACAAACAAAGTTACGGACCGTAGCTCTGATTGGTTGTTTCTTAACGGGAGCGATGTATTTCTGCAAATGGCAATAGGACCACTGGCAGGAGCCAGAGGAGCTTGATTTTTTTCACAGATTATCTGTCTCATACTCTACTGTCAGGACATAATGACAGGTTTAACAAATATGTAAAAAAATATATTTTTTCAAAAGTTACCTACTGCAGCTTTAAAGATTTTGGTCTGTGAATTGTACTGTTTTCTATCTATCAGGTTTTTTTTTTTTATAACTTTGAAAAATAGTCTTGGGTTTTAGAAAGGCGCTACAACAATATAAACCATAGCCTATTTGTGCTTTATGAAAACTAGATATCTGAGATAAAAACAAATGTTTAAACCCTCTGATCCTGCCGAACTTGCTTTTGCAGATTCCAGTGTTTCCTTGACACGTACGTCTAGACAGCTTGTCTCATTCACTCAGTATAAATTTGACAAAGTTCAGGTCTTTTTAGAGATCAACTGGGTTTACACTTGGCAGATTTGGTTAGATATTAAAATGTACTCTGGGTGCGACTGCTCAGTAAGTGTCTTCACCAAATAAGTGGATGAAGTCCCACAATAGGTCTCAGTAGGGGTGCTCCGATCACGATCGGCCGATCGTTAATGCGTATCTCCTCAGTAAAGCCGGTTTTCTAATCAGCGGTTAATTCCATCAGGTGCGTGATTTCACATAGAGCAGCTGTTACTACACAGAGCCGTTGTTAACTGAGAAGATGGGCCAATAAACGCTGAAAATTAACGTGATTTGCGCATCTTCTCTATTAACAACGGCTCTGTGTAGTAACAGCTGCTCTATGTGAAATCCCGCACCTGATGGAATTAACCGCTGATTAGAAAACCGGCTTTACTGATGAGATGCGCATAACGATCGGCCGATCGTGATCGGAGCACCTCTAGGTCTCAGTCAACTTCCAAAGAAACACTTGTACGGTTCGACTGAAATATGAACATAATACAGACTAAAGAAAAGTCTAAATGAACAAAAGCTCTTGTAACACTAATGAGCTGATGGTATTTCAGTCATCTGTCCATACTAGTGAATTCCTGACTCTTAACACGTTCGGAGCAAAAGACCAGAACGTGAGTAAACAAGGACCTTCGTTGTTTACATAATTCACCATTTTCATCCTGCTTTACGTGACAGTTATTTACTACAAGAAATTCCAGAGTCACGTGGGCGTGCCTCAAAGGAGACACTAAACCAACCACATTCCAACATACACAAAAAGAAACCTTTCGTAAAGTTCCTTACTTTTGTAAGTCCTTATTAATATGTATTTTAAATATGTTTATGGATTGCATAAAATGGTTAATCCTTGTTATGTGAAGAGTATAAGTTGCTAGCTTATACTTTAGGAAATGTCTCTTCTCATTTTAACTTCCTCAAAGAGAGCTACGTTTCTGCAACCCCCACCCCTGCAGGTCGTAAAACTTTAAGACCACCCTGGACACACAGGACAGGAGAGAAGCCAAATCACTGGTTTCTTTTGAACAATGCATTCTATGGAATGTATTCATTAACTTTATGTTTTATGTTTTATAAATGTATTACGTATTCCCTTTTGGTACATTTAGAAATTTCCCATATAAATTGGGACTATCTGCAGTGTTATCATGTGTTAATCAAATCTTTAAATATGTGTAATTCTGCATTTGAATGTAACTTCATGTTTTGATCATATATATATTATGTTTAGTATCTTTGTGATCGTCATGCTCTGACAGACCCATTTATCTAGAGCAAAGTAATGAAAAATGTATGTAATCTGAATTACAAACTTGCTAGAATAATCCCTGGAATTTGGACAAGCCCTAAATCTCCAGGGGGGTTGTCTCCACAGAGACAAAGGAACTTTTCCCTCCGCTTCAGATCGCGGACTTTCATTGGCTGTTTACGCGAAAAAGGGGCGTGAACCATTTCAAGCCATAAGAACGACCGAACAAGGTCCGCCCTCTCTCTTCTTCTCCTTCTCCGTTCTCGGACACGCTGCTCTCCTGTGCGACCAACGCTTCCACGTGGCCTTAGGCCCCGCTCATAGCGCAAACCCCCTCAGCACAGGGGCTGAGAGAAAAAGCCATTTTAATGGCTCCTTTGGAAGCTTTCGTTTTTGTTCTTTTCTTTTCTTTTCTTTACTAAGTTTATTCAACTATTCGCCTCTCCACGCAAGGAAGACGAATTCTGGAACATTGTTTGTTGAACCTTTCAAATACCGCGCGAGGACAGAACAAAGGACCACGTGCTCCACGCTCACGCCAAGATCAAGCGCAGCGTGCACGCGCGTCACATGGCCTCCGGCACACGCCCGCTGGTTTCAAAAGGACAAGCGCGCAAAGCTCACAAGCTCGACGCCGATCTCACGCCACGCACATTGGACACTTTGCAAGTATCACTTTCTCTATGGAGATTTAAATGCTGCTTTAAAGTGTTGTTATGATCTGATCGTTGTTGGCTTCCAAAAGTTACTGACTATGATTTCCATACCTGAGCTCCTTATGTGATTTCATTCTATTTTCTCTCTCTCTCTCTCTCTCTCTCTCTCTCTCTCTTTTATTTGGATTTGGTTATGTCTTGTATAAAGCTTATTGTTTGTATTGTCGTACGCATATTTACTCTGTGTGATTTGTAGTTTGATGTATTACTAGTTTAATTATTAAAAACCCATATACTGACGATTGGCTTGGACTCCACCCCACTCACATTATGAGTCACTGAGATGTCTGATCTATAGCTACAAGCTCTAAATTTAGAAACTAAATTTATCATAAGGATAGGACAATATTTTCATGGCCAGAGAATACTTTTCCTTGAATTATAAGGCGTGATAACTTTATTGAAAATTGATAGGTCAATAGTGGTTTGCTGGACATACCACTGTTTGATTTGCACAGTAAGAGATATCACAATAATTGGTATGAAGAATGGAATATTGACATATTAATGAGTAAGTTACAGTGCCCTGTGATTATTTATTGGTATAGGCAATTGAGCTATTTTTCATAATCAAATTTAATGTAACTGTCATCTGAGATATAAATTAATCATATTCCTGATTAATTATTCAAATTCCCTATATATATTTGAGTTAATTATTCTGTAAAACTCAATGTTGTTACATTTATGGTGGAGATAACGCGGGCATTTCAAACTTCGTTTTGTGAGCAATCAATCTGTGTATATGGTTTTTAATAATTTCTGCACGTGCGCTATGAAATTATGTAATGTTACTTGTGAGATAAGTCGCAAGACGCGAACTCACTACTGACTGAGGCAAAAGGCTGGTCAGTCAGCGCGCTAGGTATTTGTAGAAACTTAACAGTATAGTCACTGTTATTTTTAATGAAAGTAAACTGCAGTATAATGTTAAAAGTATCCTGTTTAGAAAGACCATAATCTTTTTACAGTGAGAACATTTTAATATGAATAATTAAAAGATAAAGAAATCTTTTATTAGTTGCAACATGTAAATCTGAACATGAGCGATGTTCCTCTGATTCAGTTAAAAAGGCCTTGCGTATTAAATATCATTATTGAATTCGTGGTAAACCACATGATAGTCAAAAAAAAAAAAAAAAAAAAACGATAAAAACTCCTGGTCTAAAATTGGCTTAGCTACCCGATTTTTAAACCTAAAACATTTAAATCATAAGTGCTATTTTGATAAATGTTTATTGGAGTCAACAGTTGGAAAATTCCTGTCTTTGTTACATTTGTGTTTTGGAAGTGAACGGATCCTTCCTTCAACCTATGTTAATATAGCACCTCAGAGATTAAAACCTTTGGTTTGTTACTTGTGATTTTTGATGCAGAAAATCAGCCTGACAAACGATCAGATAATTTCTAAGTCATATTGAAATTGTAATTCCGCTATCTAAACACCAGAGGGAACGTGTGGGTTAGAAATTTCAGGGTACGCCCTGCTTTCTGATTCCAGCTTGCATGAGTGCAAAGTTGCCATCCCGTGGCCGTTTCAGATAATGCGCTCTAATTGCTAATCTTTCCCCTTGATGTATTTGAATTAGATGTCTAAATTCTCGATAAATATTTGCATTTACAGCTTTGCTCATGCGAATATTATTACAGGGAAACAAAAGAATGTTCCCTGACTTTGACTGTTTACATTTACTTTGAGTTTGGTTCAAACATGATTTGAATTAAAATGTAATTGTTAATAGTGGAAATCTAGATGTTTCAGGTCAACCACTGATTGACCCACTTAGAAGGTAAGCCATCTAGTGGCAGTCTCCTGTTAAATCGACTAACAGACCTCTGTCTTTTCCATTCTGTTTGAATTGCATGTCCACTTTTACCCTTTTTGATTAATCTCACCCTGTTTGATTAATTTCATGATCATTAATGATAACTTACAAGCTATCATGGGTTATTATAGGATATTATTCAGATTTTCCTTTTAATTCTTACATGCTTATTTTAAATTTAGATTTAAACCAGTTTTGAATTTTTAATTTGAATTAAGTTTTCTGCTCAGCAGGTTAAAGACAGAGAAGCAGTACCCCCCCCCCCCCCCCCCCCCTTGTGGTGAAAACCAGCTACTCCTTCTCCCTTGTTTCATTCCTGTCTTTTAATTTGATGTTTATTATTTTTCTTCTCTCTTTTGACTTAGGTTATTTTGATAATTACCATTATTATCATAATTCCTTTGTTTTGTTTTATTATTATTAGGTAAAGCTGTTACCTCTCCTCTCTACATATATAGTTACTCTATTGATGTTAAACAAACCAAACCTTAATTAACTTTAAGTTTCCTTTGTTCATCCTTTGTGTATTTGATTGTAGAACTCCCTCGGTGATTGGACAGTCATCTCAGGTTTCCAGTGAGCAAGGCTGCCCGACTGGTGTTACCGATACTGGCTGCGAGTGAAACTCGGTTCCTCTTGTCTCAAGAGACATCAGCAATTTTGGCACTCCAAAGGTTGTGCTAAAAGTCACAAGCCGTTCGAGACGGCGCCACGCCAGAGTACCGGAGGACCGGGGACACTGCGGTTCAGTGTTTGGGGAGCACCGTGGAGGTTGACCAAGCCACTGGTTCCCACCTGAATGACCAATTTAACCAGGTGAACCAAAAGTGATAATACCTATCCACTTATTATAAGCCACAGAATATTAGATATTCCCCCGGATATATTTTAAGTGTTCTGACCCTTTTGCTTCTTTAAGCCACACCATATTTCTAAGTTTCCTACCCAGATAGCCCACTCACCTGTTGGCCCTATCTTAAAACCTAGCAGTAGGCTTAGGCCTCCTTATTCCCACTAACACATTGTGTTTCTGTTGTTTTATCTCATTTCAAGTGTTGTTTCACTTTGATCTTTTTCTACCCTCTGTTCTGTTGTGATTTTGTTTCTTTCATTTCACATAGAGACAGTAACCTGCGAGCCACCAACGAAGTTAAATCGTAGAACAACCAGCAGCCGGTGTCATCACACGACCCGCTAGGCTACTGCCTGTCAAATCTCCATTTCAGGTCCTTCGTTGACCTCAGTTAATTGGCTACTTAACTGTCTGACTGTTTGCATCAGTTAGCCCCAAAATTCTCATAAACGGCACAGCCCGTATGAATATAGCTCGTTAAACGTAGAACGAACTTGCATTGGTCTTTTTGTGTGTGTGTGCTGTGCTTCTCTCACCGACAGAGAACCAGGATGTTCCAGGCATCCAGTCCAGCAGTCCACGGGGGCCACCTCTCGACATGGTTGAAAGCAGTGACGACCCCCTTCCTGCCCAAGGACGCCAGTAACCTGCAGCACCCAGAGCAACTAGACACCGAGCTAGAGGAACTGATGGCACGCGATCCAAACCAAAGTGACTACTACAGAGAACTCGCCAGGATCTTTGGAAGCCTAGTTCACATTCTCGTCGCCCAAGCACGGCTCAGTGAACGGAGCAACATCGCGGAGGAGGCCTGGAAGTACCAGGCCCCAATCCAGAGTCATCTTGATCAGCTTCTCCTCGAGACCCAGAACCAGCGCGAGAAAGAGGACGACACAGATCCAGAGCTACAGAAAGGAGTTGAAAGACTTCACAATGCCCTGCAAGATCTTCGCCTCGACACAGATCAAAAAGAACAGCTGGAGAGAGAAGCCAGAAAAGAACTCAACAAAAAACTCCAGCAAGGCGACGCTCTCCTAAAAAGAGCAGAGACTGAACTGAAAGAAAGAGACTATAAAACCTGGGCCTGCAAAACACACTTGCAAGCGGCCCGAGCTAAATTCAACAAGCTTACTCTGCAGAGAGATGAGCTCCAAGATGAACTTGACACTGTTCACACCGAACTGAGACAATCTCACAGATTACAGAGTGGCTGGATCGGAGAAACGCACACCACAAAATTTCTCCCGGGCCGCCACTCCAACCCTTTCAGCCAAGAACCCAGAGCTGGAAAAGGGGGTGTAAGCTCACTTCTAAGGAAATCACCAGCCAACTTACAAGAACACCTGTCAACAACGGAGGGGAGAGAATCCTTCCAGAGAACGCATGTCACTAAACCCTGCACTACTCACAGAGAACTTCACAAGCTAGCCAGAAGCATCTCTACATTCAATCCAGATCCTGCAGGAGGACATGACGTTCATGCTTCTTTACAAGCCATTGACTTTCATTTGCAAACTGTCACCAACGTGACAGATGTGAACACATTGTACCTGTTAAAAATCACGTCCAGCCGTGATGTGCATTGCTTTCTGGATCGTCAACCAGAGACTGTCAAAATGTACTACAAGCAACTGCTACAGACTTTGATTCTTGAATTCTCTGATCCAAACTCAGACCATGGGCTCCTTATTGCTATGGACCTCAAACAGGGCCAATTTGAAAACCCACAGACTTTCTGTAGTCAGCTACGAAAAGCCTAGTACGGAGCATGCAACGAACCAGGTATGGAACAGGATATCAACTTAACAACTCTGTTCCTCCTAAACCTACATGCCAGTTGGAGTTTTCATCTCAGAGTCCCAGCGTGTCCACGTAACAGGACTACACAAGAGTTACGGAACTTAGCCCACAAAGCTTGCACCAAGCAAAAGACTATTGGTGAAGAGACTGTAAAAAACCCCAAAGTCTCTGTCTCTGAGCACTGCTTGGAGTTAACCCTAGATGGCGCCCTACAACACCACAGTCACAGACATTTTTACAGAGAGTCAATACCGTTCCAAGCCAGCAGAGGGCAACACAGTGCAGCCACGTCTGAGACAGCAGAGATCTTGAGGGTGCTGAAAGTGCTTCTTCACATGAAAACTCACAAGGAAGATGAGCCAAGCACCCAGAACACTGCCCGTCATCTACAGACCACAGAGCTAACTGTTACAGCACAAAGTGACAACAACACCCAAGCTCCACAGTCAACAGCTGCACACCCTGAACGAGACAGCACAGGTCCTCACACCAGGTACCACAAACACAAGGTACCAGAAAATGCTGTTTTGACTACCTGCCTTCGCAGCGAGCTACACAAGACCGGTCCTCACCACCCACCGATCGTCACACCCGCCCTGATGCCAACATTCCTGGGCAGCCTTGTCAAAAAGGGGGTGGGCCGAAAAGGAGTCAACAGGAAAGACCTGATCGACACAGGATCAAACCTGACGGTGATCTCATCTCACCTTTTCAAAAGACTCCAATTTGAAGCTAAGAGACAAGATCAAACTCTTACTCCTCAAAACTATGAACTGAATGTACAGGTGTACAGACAGAATGACATTCAGTTTGAACAGGTTGTTTCCATTCACCTGACAATCGTTCCGATGAGTCTAATACATCCCATGTATGTCCCACCAATGAACACTCATGCATTGCTCATTGACAAAGACCTGCTAGAACACTTTGACCCTTTTCTGAACTTCAAACAGCTAAAAGACTTTGCTCAAGTGCGAGAACCTTTTTCTCTCCAGCCACACAGGTTGCTAGAGCCAGACTGTCAGGTCGCAGAGGTCACGGGAACTCCCACAGAGCCAGACGGTCAGGTCACAGAGGTCACGGGAACCCCAGCAGCCAGCCATGAGTACAATGCCCTAACGACAGGCTCAAGTTCATGCCTCTGTACCTTAGTCAACAAAAAGGGTACGGTGGTACCAGCTTACACCAAAGGGGTCCCTGTTCGGCTCAACCTGCAATGTGATCAAACCTTACACCACACGCTGGGTTTCTTCCAATCCTCACCTGAATGTGTGGAACTCGGACTCACACTTGCAAACAACAAGCATGTCAAACACCAACACCTGTTCCAGCAATGTGATAACATCACAAAAACACACAATGTGATCGTGTACTGGAAGAAGGTAACAGGACACTCGAAGTTACCAAGTCTAGACAAGGACTTTAAAGATCACACTGACACCCTTGCCAAAACTGGCACACTAAACAACATTCTGTGGTCACTCACAACCCACCCACCCACATTCAAGGTTGAAGTGATTACACACAGCATAAGAACTTTACTAGCTAAACTGCCTACCTCAGAATCGCTTACGCTGGCTCCGTTGTCTACACATACCAACATAGCGGACATGCGGGCTTCTGAAACCTCGATAATGACTTTGCTTTACCACCTCTCAGACCCCTCCATCCACCCTGGCAACCAGTCTACAGTCACTGACAATCAAAGCCCCAGACCACTGCATGATACACAAACCATGCTGCGTGCACAGAACAATATTGTGGGTTGTGCACCGTCTGACATCACAATGCCAGGGCTTGTAATGCCACGGGGCAAAAGGGGGATAATGCCAATATATTTCCATGACGCAGCATGTGCTGCACCACGCAGCACCAGAGCCACTGACAAAACACTGAAGCAAGCGTCATGCCAGCAGCAAGATGTGGCAAAACATGGGCGAGGGCGAGCTAAACCCAGTCGCCGCCCACGAAGCAAAGAGACTGTCCGGTCCAACCAAAGACAGGCCTTGTTTGTTTCTTTCTCCCCTTTCTCTCTCTCTCTCCCTATTATCTGTACCAGGATGCTGCTGTGGTTTGCAGTGCCGTGCTGTCAGCCAAAGATAGGACAGCTGCCACCGAGAAAACCGCTGAGACTCCTGACTACCGATGACAGGGCACACTACCCCAGCACTGTAACCGAATACAGCTGTACAAGGTTCCGATGGAAAAAGGACTCCCTCACTCACACTGAGGCCGATGTAAAACACATGTTCAGCCAACATGAGAAAGTGACTGTTACACAAATGGAGTTAAGTGGACACCACCACCGCTCCAAACAGTTCCCGGGAGCTTTGCTTAGAGCCGCTGCTGCCGCCAGAATGTTTAACATTGTTATGTCCAGTGTCAATGCAGCGAACCAGACTGTAAACTCCTTGAAACCACTGTTTACTGTCTTCCAGAAGGACTTTACACAGACTCAGCTGTTTACAGCGTTAACAACAGACATGCTGTGGGAGGTTAGCTCCTCCAATGACAGCCTAACCACGAGTAAAACCCCACCGTACATGATACCCTTAAGCCTTGTGTTAACTGTGCCGTCTTACGCCATCACCATACCAGCTGACCTGCAACAAATACACCTGGCCAACTCTCTGGATAGCGCCTTCCTACGGCACGTCAACCCCAAACAGAGAGAAGTGAACGTGCTCCTGAACCAACCCATCAGCAAGTCAAGCCAAGTCTACAGACCTAAAGACATTGTCAGTGTCAGGATGTGGAAAAGCAACACCCACACCAAAACACACATTCCAAATGTGGTGGCCTACCACGACAGCGACACACAGCTGTACCTGGCCCCAAACATGCACATGTGTGCTTTGTCCAAAGACATTCATTATCTCTGCCTTAGCAAACCCTTCCTCAGACACAACTCTGAAGGAATCTGCGAGCTGCAACCCTGGGTCAGCGATACATGCTGCCCTGCCGAAGCCAAGCCTCTTACACAAGTCACAGAAACGCAAGCAGAGATTGTGGGTAACAGATGGCTCGTCAACACTCCTGTGCGCTCAGCTACGCTGACCTATGACCAGCATGACACCGCCACCCGTGCCAACCTGCTTGACCAAGTACTGAAAGGTACCACCCAACACATTGAAATTACTCCTGTCGACACAGCCCTCCAAGCACAGCCTCGACAGCCCGTTCTGAACCAGTCATCTGCGGTCCGAGCCTGGAATGCTCCCGACACTGCACGGTGCATCTCCACCGTCATTGGTCCCGCCCTGACTCTTGGCGTGACCTTCATCCTATACAGGATACTCAACGGATGCAAACCTCTACAGCCAAACTCATGACAACTGTGGCTGGAGGTCTCCGATGGAATCCCCGGAAAGGGGGTGCCACGTCAAAGACAACACCGAAACCCCATCAAGCTGAATCGTCGGCTTCAGGAACCACTTGTCATCATGACCCACCTGCTACATGACCATCTTGAACCACCTGCCGTCATGATCCACCTTTCATCTGCCCATAGTGATGATTGCCGTCCGATGATGTCCACAAAGGGACTTCATCCGACGGAAAAGGGGGAGATGTAACAATAATGAGCTGATGGTATTTCAGTCATCTGTCCATACTAGTGAATTCCTGACTCTTAACACGTTCGGAGCAAAAGACCAGAACGTGAGTAAACAAGGACCTTCGTTGTTTACATAATTCACCATTTTGGCCGCCCTGAAGTCGGCCACATCCTGCTTTACGTGACAGTTATTTACTACAAGAAATTCCAGAGTCACGTGGGCGTGCCTCAAAGGAGACACTAAACCAACCACATTCCAACATACACAAAAAGAAACCTTTCGTAAAGTTCCTTACTTTTGTAAGTCCTTATTAATATGTATTTTAAATATGTTTATGGATTGCATAAAATGGTTAATCCTTGTTATGTGAAGAGTATAAGTTGCTAGCTTATACTTTAGGAAATGTCTCTCCTCATTTTAACTTCCTCAAAGAGAGCTACGTTTCTGCAACCCCCACCCCTGCAGGTCGTAAAACTTTACGACCACCCTGGACACACAGGACAGGAGAGAAGCCAAATCACTGGTTTCTTTTGAACAATGCATTCTATGGAATGTATTCATTAACTTTCTGTTTTTATGTTTTATAAATGTATTACGTATTCCCTTTTGGTACATTTAGAAATTTCCCATATAAATTGGGACTATCTGCAGTGTTATCATGTGTTAATCAAATCTTTAAATATGTGTAATTCTGCATTTGAATGTAACTTCATGTTTTGATCATATATATATTATGTTTAGTATCTTTGTGATCGTCATGCTCTGACAGACCCATTTATCTAGAGCAAAGTAATGAAAAATGTATGTAATCTGAATTACAAACTTGCTAGAATAATCCCTGGAATTTGGACAAGCCCTAGATCTCCAGGGGGGTTGTCTCCACAGAGACAAAGGAACTTTTCCCTCCGCTTCAGATCGCGGACTTTCATTGGCTGTTTACGCGAAAAAGGGGCGTGAACCATTTCAAGCCATAAGAACGACCGAACAAGGTCCGCCCTCTCTCTTCTTCTCCTTCTCCGTTCTCGGACACGCTGCTCTCCTGTGCGACCAACGCTTCCGCGCGGCCTTAGGCCGCGCTCGTAGCGCAAGCCCCCTCAGCACAGGGGCTGAGAGAAAAAGCCATTTTAATGGCTCCTTTGGAAGCTTTCGTTTGTGTTCTTTTCTTTTCTTTTCTTTACTAAGTTTATTCAACTATTCGCCTCTCCACGCAAGGAAGACGAATTCTGGAACATTGTTTGTTGAACCTTTCAAATACCGCGCGAGGACAGAACAAAGGACCACGTGCTCCACGCTCACGCCAAGATCAAGCGCAGCGTGCACGCGCGTCACATGGCCTCCGGCACACGCCCGCTGGTTTCAAAAGGACAAGCGCGCAAAGCTCACAAGCTCGACGCCGATCTCACGCCACGCATATTGGACACTTTGCAAGTATCACTTTCTCTATGGAGATTTAAATGCTGCTTTAAAGTGTTGTTATGATCTGATCGTTGTTGGCTTCCAAAAGTTACTGACTATGATTTCCATACCTGAGCTCCTTATGTGATCTCATTCTATTTTCTCTCTCTCTCTCTCTCTCTCTCTCTCTCTCTTTTATTTGGATTCGGTTATGTCTTGTATAAAGCTTATTGTTTGTATTGTCGTACGCATATTTACTCTGTGTGATTTGTAGTTTGATGTATTACTAGTTTAATTATTAAAAACCCATATACTGACGATTGGCTTGGACTCCACCCCACTCACATTATGAGTCACTGAGATGTCTGATCTATAGCTACAAGCTCTAAATTTAGAAACTAAATTTATCATAAGGATAGGACAATATTTTCATGGCCAGAGAATACTTTTCCTTGAATTATAAGGCGTGATAACTTTATTGAAAATTGATAGGTCAACAGTGGTTTGCTGGACATACCACTGTTTGATTTGCAGTAATTTACAGTAAGAGATATCACAATAATTGGTATGAAGAATGGAATATTGACATATTAATGAGTAAGTTACAGTGCCCTGTGATTATTTATTGGTATAGGCAATTGAGCTATTTTTCATAATCAAATTTAATGTAACTGTCATCTGAGATATAAATTAATCATATTCCTGATTCATTATTCAAATTCCCTATATATATTTGAGTTAATTATTCTGTAAAACTCAATGTTGTTACACTCTTTACATTTCACTACAGATGTCATCAGAACTGCTGTTTCTTTGCAGCAGATTTTTGTGTATGCAAGAGAGGCATCCCTGGCATTGTTTTGATTCCTGTACACATTTTATAAGCTATTCTTATGACTGTAGCTGATAATAATATTGTCCATCATGCATGGTTTTGGATGTCTGGGTTACTACTGTCACAAAATATGTCATCAAAGCTGTCCAATCAGGCTTTGACCATATCCTTACTGCATATTTATCACTTGTGAAAGATTGGTTGATACATAAAAATTTTTACTCATTAAACATTATATCGAACAAGTTCTGTTACCTATTGATAACTATTGTTTCCTGTTGAAGGCACAGCAGTACAACAGTTTTTTTTTAAATCCACCAAACAGTGGCATTTATTGGTTGACTTGATAATAAATAATTGTATCTAGTATTTGTAAGTCTATCTTTCAAGAACAGTCTACCAGCAAATCCATTCACTATAGTGGGTAAAAACTGTGTCTCACCCCTCTCATTTCTCTATTCTAATTTAAGATCTGACAGCTGTAAATTAACACTAAGTAACACAGTCTCTCCTTCCCCACCCAGATGTTTATTTTTAGATGTATTTTTATTAGACGCAAAAAAAGTAAACGGAAAATAGAAAAGAAATTATGCTATCACTTTTTAATCTATAATGTAAATTATTGTTGTTTTTATAAACTTATCTGAATTGATTTTAGAGCATTTAGCACAAGAATATATATATTCTATTTTTTTTTACACATAAATATAAATAAGTATTGTATGCATACCCTTTCACTGATGAATGTTAAAACATAAAACAAGGGATGCATTATTGCACAAACTCTTATAATTAGTTGTTATTTTATCTATTTTTTAACTGCAGTCACACTAAAAATCAAACTTACAATTTAGATTTCAATCTACAGATCAAAATGGAAAGTTTGATAATGAAAGATAAATTAGGTATAAATAAATAAGTGTAATTTGCAGGCATGCAGTGATAGAGAAATTCTGGGTTACCCACACATCCAAATGTATTTATTTAATTATTTATTCATTAATTCTAGACTACGTTAGAACGTCCAAATTAGAGCAGATTTATAAAATGAGATATTATATATGTTACTTTCTAGCAGTTCACCCATATACGCATTTGGTAACAGGTTTTGATTATTGTTTTTATATTATGGCAGATATTGAATATTTAAACTTCAACGCCTGTTTTTAAATTAAACTCTACCTAAAGTAAAAGCTCAAGACCAGCAATTTTCTTTACCAAAAACAGGTACAATATGATAAACAATATTATCATTAAAATTAAATATGATAATCGAATTTTGTTCATCTATGTAACTTCGCACTGATGGCAATATACAGTTTAAAGTGCACATAATAAGACTAATATAATCCTGCTATTTCAATACTGATATTTATTTATTTTTGTTTTATTTGGAGCTAAAGCAGCTAATAACTTACGCTAAGCTCATTAATGTTACCAAAAATAAAAATGAAAATAAACAAATATGGGGACGTTTTGTCAACGTATATTATAGATACATGTTTAATCAAATTTGACGTTTCCTGCCAAAGGCCACAACCTGTGGAATAATTTTCGAGTTTATAGCTAAGAAAAATATATCCTCGATTTGTTTCAGCTCCGATTAAACGTCTAGCACAAGCTTTATTAATCGAACGTCGATGCGATACGAGAGGAATAGGCAAGGTCAAAATAGAAGATCACAGAAAATATTATGTGGGCAAAAGAAGAGGATGAGAGGATGGATGCAGGTAGTATGGATGATGAAGATGATTCTTCAATAATTAATAGTGAGGGATGGTCTCAGGTACCAGATGAATCAAACAAACGAAAAATACAAGAGGGTCTGGCTGCAGACATAGGGGCGGGTAGAGCGCCACTCAAGAGCGGAAATACGTCACCTCCACTAGCGATATGGCAAGCCTTTTAACATTTAATCTATAAACTGTACTAGTATCTTTTTTCATGTTACTAGTACTTATTTTTTTAGATACTAGTATCTTTTCCATTAAGTACTAGTACTTATTCATTAGGTACTAGTGGTTACCCTGCTGAAAAAAAACAATAGAAACCATTACAGAATTTGTAATGGTTTTAATGGTTAATTGCTGATGGTTTGTAATGGTTTTGTAATGGAAACCATTAGAATTTCTGTAATGGTTTCTATTGTTTTTTTCAGCAGGGTATTCATTACTAGTGTTTATTCTTTAGGTACTTGTGTTTATTCTTTAGGTACTGTCTTTTGTAAAGTTACTAGTACTTATTCATTAGATACTAGTACTTAATCATTAGATACTAGTACTTATTCCAATAGTGACTAGTATTAAATTAAACTATTGGTGTTAACAAAAATAAAACTAGTACATATTTTTTAGTTACTAGTAACTTTTTAGACCAGAGAAATCCTGAACATAATAGATACTAGTACTTTTTAAATTTGCATTTCTGCCCAGTATGGTAATTGTGTGTTGAATATTAATGAGCCAGCAACATATAGGAGAGAGATTAAAAAGGAAACATAAAAAAGAAGATGGATGTACATTTTTTTTAGAAAATCAAATGGAAAAGAAACAATTTTTTGTACACAAGCACATAGAAAACGTATTTTTGTCAGGTTTTTTAACTGTAATTTCGTAAATATAGTAGCCGAATTTGTTTGTTGGTCTTTGAGTGACCTCTGTATAATCCTGCTATTTCAATACTGATATTTATTTATTTTTGTTTTATTTGGAGCTAAAGCAGCTAATAACTTAATCTGAAAATTAATCTGCATTGTTAATCCTTTTGATCCTTTATTTTAAAAATTCACAAAAATCTAACCTTTCATTGGATAATAAGAATGGAGGTAAATATTATTATGAAATAAATGTTTTTTCTCTAATACACATTGGCCACAATTAAGAACACCCCTTGAAATTCTTATAAGTAAAATAACTCTAAAGTATATTCCCAGTCATATTCACAATTTTGAGCACTCCAGCATTATTATAAACATTCTCCAGCCATTGCTTCCTGTTTCACAGAATTTTTTTTATTGTTTTTTTCTTATCACAATAAACAATGAAAACATTTGACAAAAAAGAAGAAAAAAAATATTACATCCTCAAAATGTACAATATAAATCTTATTGTATCATAAACTAAGAGTCACACCTCCAGCAAATCATATGAGAAGACATTTTCTATACTGTTCACATGACAAGGGAGAACAAATTAGATCGAAAAAAAAAAAACAATAAAAATAAGCTAAAACAAAATAAAATATAGCTGCAAGCAGCGATGGCGGGCTCAAGCCGTCAGTGCAACACCACCCCGGTGGCATTGGGAAAACTGTGCCCAGTGGGCATAAGCATTTACAGTAACCCTCTGGCAATCAAATTTTAAGGGATATGGCAGTTAAAGGGTTAATCCGACCCGTCTAGACTTTGAAATCACATACACAGAACAATATATATAACTTTAGTAACACTTTATTTTAATATATATAAAAAATGTATAAGTTGTGCATCGTAGCTGACACCTAAATGAACACATTACAATTGGTTTATGACTGCAAGTCTTTCTCCTCAAATGCTATTGAGCTTCAAATTTGCTTTTGAGCCCATGTGAAAAAGTAGCATAATGTACATATGACTTACAGTTTGTTTTAATAAATATCAAACATTCAATTTAATGGTGCATTATAGCTGTCACCTAGATGAACAATTACAGTTGTTTTTATGGCTGTAAGTCATTCTCTTCAAATGCTACTGACGTTAGAAAAGTGTATAACAATATCACATGTAACTTTAGAGACGGTCCCTAAATTTGAGACTCTCGAATGTCCAATGTCAAGCCAACTTTATGCCTGTTTTTGTTTTGTTTTTTACTTTATTTTTCTTCTATTGCTGATGTCTTTTACCCTGGCATAGATGTCCATCCATCAATTACGAACATTCATCCGCAAATGTCTGAGCGGTCGCGAGCGCGGATGGGAGAATGGCGCATGTTTTATTTTTTTTGAGCTACTGGGATGGTGCCCCCTCTGGGAGTTGGTGCCCTACGAAGACTGCGTATTCTGCATATAGGGAGCGGCGGTACTATCTGGAAGATATATTCCTCAAACCGTTGTACAAGAGGAGGTGATGCTAGTACGTCAAGAATCTCTCAAAACCTATCTGTTCATAAAGCCTATATATAAATTCTTAATATAGTATTCCACAATATGTTGTGCTATTCTAATATTATTGTGGTTTTTTATTGACATTGTTATTTGCTGTTATTTTTGACTTGATAAAAAAAAATTGAATATAAACTTATGCAATTGTATATATATATATATAGTGTACAGTTTTCTTTTATTGCATCTAGAAATAAGTGTTTCTGAGTTCTGTGTTTGTTTATTTTTTAAAATTTTTTTAAGGAAGATTACAGCCTTTAATCTCCTCAAAATAAATGTGCATATAAACCATGAACAATTTAATTATAGCTGTATTTATAAAATGCTTACTAATGACTATTAATTTTGGGAGCAGGCTATATAAAGCAGCAACAGTTGATGTTGAGGCCTAAGATATTTCTTAAGCTGTAATGATGAAAAAACAACAACAACAACAACACAAAATTGCTTATTTTTTTTCTGCTGGTGATTAAAGAGATGATTAAGTCTCCCTCCCCCTCTCTCTGTCTCTCTCTCTGACACCAAGCCCATCCCCTCTCTCACACATTCACACAAACTCAGCACACACACTTAACACACAAACACACACACACACACACACACACACACATTACCCACAGTGACAGAGGGACAGAGTGACATCAGATGTATGGTAGTTTTTTAATTTTCTATCATCCATGTAGTGTTGTATAGTCATGAAACTATGCATATTTCCTCAGCATGACTTGTCTTCTATGTGTACATTTTGTTGAAGTGTTTAGAAGCTGCACTTAAAAAAATAAAAGACATTTACTGGTTCCTTTTTTACTGTTATTTCAAAAAATCACCATGACAAAACCATTCAAGCTATCCAAAATTCATTCGCACCTGTTCTGTAAGATAAATTCTTTAAACAGTGGTAAAAGAGGATGTGGTGCTGATCTTTCAAGAGTCACTCCAAACTTATCTGTCCATAAAGCCTATAAAGAATTATTCTTAATACACAGTATTTCACAATACTTCAGCATATTATTCTGATTAAGTGAGGGTCATTTTATCAGTAAAATACATATTTTTCTTTGAAAGATTTCTATAAATGATTTAAATCACATTAGTTTCTAGAATAATTATTTAAAAGTAATCCTATAGCTCCATCTGGTGGCCATTATTGGTACTAAGAATTGCAAGCTTGATTTATATGTTATGATAGTTTTAATTTTATGGTGGCTCCTGGACATGATAAAGCTATGAAACTTACAGTGCTTCCTTCAAATGATGACTTCTACGTATATAAAAAATTATGAAGAGTTGGAATGAAGAATGTTAAAGATATAGTAAAATAACTATTGTATTTTTTTATGTTACTTTAATAAATCGGTATGGCCACACCATTTAAGGTATCTTAAACCCATTCGCAATTTAACATCTTCAGTATATTGGCATCATGTTGAAAAAGTTTGGTGTGAACTACTTGTGTCTTCTTGGAGGAGTATGATTCATTTACAGGCTGATTTGATCATAAATCCACAATAAAATTTCTGAGTTCTGTATCAATCTGTGTTGTTGTTTGTTTATTTTCATTTTTTTATTTTTCATAGGAAGATAACTGACCCTTTACTCTCCTTTTTAATAAATGTGCTTATAAACCAAGATCAAGCTATTTATAGCTGTATTTATAAGCTGCTTATTAATGACTATTTAAGTTGGGACAAGACTTTATAAAGCATGAACTGACTATTTACTAATGAGTGCAGTTATTATAAAGTGTTACCAATGCATTTACTAATGTTAACAAATTAGACATTAATTTACAGTGTTATAAAATCCTTTAATGACTTATAAGCATTTGTGAAAGTTCTGCTTGCATTACAGCTTAGTCTTCATCTGTGAGCTGAACAGTTTTACTGTTACATCCATGAGATTATGTAAATTAAGATAAATGTCATGTCACAGGATGGAATAGGTCAGTATCAAATGAGTTTGAAATTATTATTTGCAGCACAAATAAGTATTTTTAGAATTTTGTTTTTAATTCCTGAAACTGTCAGAAAAGGACAAGGCCTAAGAGATTTCTTAAGCTGTAATGAAAACAGCAATGTTAGCAACAGCAACAAAAAATAACAATTTAAAATACATTTTTTTTTCTGGTGATGATTAAGAGATGATTAAGTCTCTCTCTCTCTTTCTCTCTCTCTCTCTTTCTGTCTCTCATTGTGTCTGCCACTCAGCTCATGCCCATCCCCCACTCACAGACACACACACACACACACACACACACACACACACAGACACACACACACACACATTCAGCACACATACATTCCTCAAACAGAGGGACAGAGTGAGATGAGATGTCTGACAGTTTTTTAATTTTCTTTTAATCATACAGTGTTGTAAAGTCATGAAACTATGCATATGTCCTCAGAATGATTTGATCTCCGTATGAATGTTTTTTTTAAGTGTTTGGAAGCTGCAATTTAAAAATACAAGACAATTAATGATTCCCTTTTTACTGTCATTTCAAAAAATCACCACGGCAAAACCGTTCAAGCTAACCAAAATCTGTTCGCAATTTAAGTTCCTCAATGTTTTTTCAACATGTAGACAAAGTTTGGTGAGTATAGTGAACATTTCCTGTGAGGAGTATGCATTAAATCAGAGCTCAATTTAAATATTCAAATCAAAATAGCCAACTTCCTGTTGGTCGTAGCTGATGACTGTGAATTAGAAAGTTGTCCGTCTTGAAAAGAACAATTTATGTACCAAGTTTGGTGTCTGTAGCTAAAACTAACCCCCCCACTTTTGACAAAAGGTGGCGCTATAGAGTGCCTCCTTCACGCCCTTTTAAAAGCTTTTTCCATTGTCTAGCTATCACTAATACTGATATGTGTTTTGAGTTTCATGTAAATCTGAGCTTGTTTTCTGCCTCAAACTCACCATAACAGAACATTCAAGTTTGACACGTTGCCATGGCAACACTATATCAGATATCAATATCCCCACAACATATTTACATCGGCCGTGTTTTGTCATTATTCTGATGAAGTTTTAAGTAAATAGAGTAAAAATAAGATGCTGAATTCAAAGCATTTGGAAAATGACACACTTCCTGCCGCCAGTTGGTGGCGCTATAATGTTGACTCTTAATAGTCACATATATATGCCCTGAATAGCTGACTTCCTGTTGGGCGGAGCCTATGATATAGAGTGCGAAAGTTGTTCAGCTCAATGAGATCTATAAGTTTACTGAGTTTCATATAAATACATGAAAGTGTGTGTGAGCTATGGTTCAAGATTTCTGACTGTGTTCCAGGGGGCGCTGTAGAGCCCCTGTGCCACGCCTGGGTCCCAGTCTCTGCGACGTCCTGATGGCCGCAGATTCCAATGTGTGTGCCAATTTTCAAGAGTTTTTGAGCATGTTAAGGCCCCCAAAACACCCCGGAAGGTTTAATAAAAAATAAAAATAATAATAATAACAAGAATAATCCTTAGAAGAACAATAGGGCTCTTCGCCCCTTTGGGCTAGAGCCCTAATTAAAGCTGCAAGCAGCGATGAATGGGCCCTCGCACCCGGGCTCACCGCCATCGTGTGGCTTTAGTAAAAAGGTGAACGTTGAGAAATATGCATTTAATGTCCTAAATATAAGTGGAATATATCAAAGTATATCCCATATATGTGCCAATCTTGCCGTTGCCAGCAGGTGGCGCTATCATTATAATGGAATACTGGCCTTCAGAGGTGTTCAGGCCAGGACTCTTATCAAACATGTGAAGTTTGGGGAAGACTGAACATATTATGCCTGAGTTATAACATCTTTTATTCCAATGGCGAGACATCGAACTTCGTGACGGCGCCATGGACACGCCTTTTAACGAAAACTCAAGATCTTCACAACTTAACATCGCACAGGCCTTTAGATTAGACTGACCACAAAAAATACATTGATGTCATAAAATTTCTAGGAGTAGTTCATCGCAGTGTAAAATATGTCACTTCCTGTTGCCAACAGGTGGCGCTTTGACTATAACTGAATATGGGCATGTAGATCTGTTGAGGGCAGAAGTCTTATCTAACATGTGAAGTTTGGGGAGGATTGGACATTTTATGCCTGAGTTACAACAATATCCTCTTTCATGGCGAAACATCAAAATTTGTCAGGCCGCCATGGACACGCCCTTTAACGAAACCTCAAGATCTTCGCAATTTAAGATCGCAAAAGGCTTTAGATTACACTGACCAAGTTTGGTGTTGATCTGAATAAATCTCTAGGAGGAGTTCGTTAAAGTACAACCCCTGAAAATGGCCAAAACAACACTAATTTTGCAGAGAAAATTCTAAATAACTGACTTCCTGTTGGGATTCGGATTTCGTACCAAGAGACTTTTTCGTAGATATTGGTGTGTTACATGTGTGTACCGATTTTTGTACATGTACGTGAAACATAGCTCGAGGCACACTCCGTTTAAAGTGTATACGCACTCCGTTGAAAGTGTATAGGTGGCGCTATCGAGCCATTTTGCCACCCCCGGTGCAATATTGGCCTTCAGATCTGTTTAGGCCAGGACCCTTATCACACAAGTGAAGTTTGGGCAGTGTAAAATATGTAACTTCCTTACTCGGCTCCGAAGCAAAAAGCTAATGAGTGGATGCACCTGTCGCCCTATTTATACCCGTTGGCACGGGGAGTGGCTCAGGTGTGTTAATCCACTTGCCAATTTCATTGGCGTTTTCTCTTAAAATCAGAGATGATTGGCCTCCCAAGTGAGACCCCATTTGTCGGTCGACATAACTTGTAGTGACCGACAGATAGGGAACCATATCTCTTCACCGTTCCTTAAAAAAGATTGGAGCCATTTAATTTTCAATATTCCATTCATAATTTCAAAGTCGATTGCTTTTATACCACCTTCCTCATAATTTTTCAACAGATCCCCTTTTCTAATAAAGTGATGTTTATTTTTCCAAATAAAATTAAAATTGATTCTATTAATTTCTTTAATTAATTTTGGAGAAATAGCAAGAGAGTAGGATGGATATATCAGTCTGGAAATAGATTCAATCTTGGTCAACATCGTTCTTCCAAATAATGTTAAATCTCTTTGTAGCCAACTGTTTATCAATATTATCTTGGATATTCTTTTTTTCACTTGTATCTGATGATTTGGTAATCCAAATACCTAGATATCTAATGTCATTTTTGACTGGTATATTATATAGTGAGAATTCAGCGAAGTTATGAATGCTCACCAGTTCACATTTACTCAGATTCAGATATAGGCCCGATGCTTGTGAAAACAGCTCTATTACCTTTACAGCTACTGGTATTTGTTCCTTATTTTGTAAAAACAGAGTTGTATCGTCAGCTAGCTGACTTATGAGTAACTTATGGTTGTTTATCTCTAAACCTTTAATATTCAAATTTTTAACCGCAATTGCTAGTAGTTCAGTCACTGCAATGAATAAAAGAGGAGAAATACGACAGCCCTGTCTTATTCCTCGTTCAACCTTAAATCTGGGACATGTACCTTCTGAGAGGGAAACACAGCTATTAATATCTGTATGTAACATAGTGATCATATCAAGAAACTTATTTCCAAAGCCAAAGTGTCTCAGGGTGTTAACAATAAATAAATGTTCCACTGAATCGAATGCTTTATGGAAATCCAAAAAAAAAGATAAAACCATCTTCCTTAATTAAATAATTATAATCAATAAGATCTAGGACCAGGCGGATGTTATTATGGATGGATCTTCGTTTAAGAAAACCAGATTGTGTTGGGCTATATTAATTTAGATATACCTGTCTTTAATCTTTCTGCCAAAACTGTTGTTAGAATCTTGTAGTCTGTATTCAACAGTGTAATAGGTCTTAAATTACTTAATATTTTCTTATCTTTTCCAGGTTTTGGAATCAGTTGTCATTGAATCATTGTTTCCATCAGTTCTTTTTGATTAATACATTCATTTATAGCCTGAATCAATAGGTGTTTTAAATCTTCACAAAAGTGTTTATAGAAGTTAGTTGTAATACCGTCTGCTCCTGGCGAACGATCAGATGCCATTTTTTTATAGCATAGTTAAACTCTACAATTCTTAGTTCCTCATCACAAACTTCTTTAAAATTTTCATCAATAACAGGAATCAAGTTGTTAATTTTATCAAAAAAAGATGAGGCATCTTGTTCTGAGTATAGGAAGATTTATAAAGATTCCTATAAAAACTGAAAAGTTCTTTTTCAATGCGTTTGGGTTCTGTACATTCCTCTCCATCAACTGTTAGACTACAAGTCGAATTATATTCTTGTCTGCGTTTTTCTAATTTGCAGAAGTATGCAGTATTCTTTTCTTCTTCTTCAATCCACCGGGCCCTGGATCTAATATATGCACCTTTAGCTTTATCTATATACATTCTATCCAATTTGGATTGCAAATTACTTATTTCTTTCTTTGTCCTCTTCACTCCAATCTGATTTACTATAAAGTGTCATGAGTTCTTTAACCACTATTGCTTCTTGTGCTTTCTTTTCTTTATTCACTTTTTTACCAAACGTTATTGAATGCTTTCTAATAATACATTTCAGAAATTCCCATTTTAGTATAGATGTGTCTAGTGTATTGTCATTTTTTATATCAAAAATATTTTTTTTAATGGAATGACAAAACTCTGAGTTTTTTAGTAACTGAGAGTTAAATTTCCAGTAATCTTTTGGTTTGTTATTTTTATTAAGTTTGCAATTTTCAGGTTAATAATACAATGATCACTAAAGGACAGTTAGCAATTTCTGTTTCTGTGACATGATCTGATATTGAGTTTGATATCAGCCAATAATCAATTCGTGATTTGTTTTGACCATTAGGTTAATGCCAGGTAAACTGTTTCACCCCACTATGTACATTTCTCCAGATGTTTATCAATTGGTTATTATTAGCAAGAGCTTCCAAAATTGTGTTTCTATGTTCTCTCAATAACTTGGAAGGCTATCTATCCATCCACTCATCAGGAGCTAAATTGAAATCCCCTCCAACAATAATATGATCTGTGGGGAATTTTGCTTCTAGTTCTATGATTACTTCTGATATCTGATGTAACAGATTGTTATTTTTGTTATCGTTGTTATAACCATATATGTTAATCAGAATAACAAGATTAGCATCAATTTCCAAAACACAGGCTACCCAGTGTCCCTCCTTGTCTGCTTTTTCACCCAGAATCTTACCAGGGCATCTGTTGAAACATATGGCAACTCCAGCTGATCGATTTGTCCCATGACTGAAGAGAATTTTATCTCCCCATTGTTGTGACCAAAACTTAACATCAGAAATATCAGAGTGAGTCTCTTGAAGAAAGGTGCAATGTGCTTGTTGCCCTTTGCAAAACAAAAAGACAGCTTTTCGCTTAACTGAGTCTTTAAGTCCCATTGTATTAAAGGGAATAAAAGAAAAGTCAGTATTTAACTGAAATACAGAACACATGAACAAATGAACTTTTTGACGTAGAAGTCCCATCACCTGATCTGATCCACTATGTATTCATTTAAGCTCTAGTCTCAGCCCCTAACTTAAGTTTCCTCCATAATACGCTTGCCTTCAATGAATCCAAACGTGCCCCTGAAGCCTGCAGCCTTTCCTTCCTTTCTAGCCTGGTCGATTTTGGGCCATAGAGCCTGTCTGGAACGCCAATCCTCTTGAGTCAGATCTTCAGTAAAGCGAATCCCCTCTTCTTTGCAGATTGGAGAAGTTTTTGTTCGCCTCCAGATGTCATCTCTCACTGATAAAATGATTATTTGTCATTGCCGGTTGTCCATCAATCTTCCCACTCTGTGGACAACGTCGACCGCTTCATCCATCTTTACTGCCAGGTCCGGTGCAATCCTGCGAAGAAGCTCCACCACCTCTGCTCTTATGTTTTCATTGGCCGTTTCTTTTTTCCCTTTGATGCGCAGGCACCACCGTCTTTTGTATCTGTCATTGTTCAATACCCGACCCCTCATGTCTTCATTTTCTTTAGTCAGTGTCTCCACTCTTTTTTCCAGGTGTTTTATTTTCGTTTTACACTCTTTTAGCTCTTCTGCGTTGAACTGCATCGATTTAGCAATAGAAGCTAGCATGGAGTTGTGCTGTTGCAACTGCGTACTAAATTCTTCCATGCGGTCGTCTACATGTTGACCGAGAGAGTTGATAGCATTCAGTATGGTCTCGGTGTTTGTTTCTTCTTGAGACATACCTTTTCGTTTTTTTCTCCAGGTGTGTTTTTTGGAGGGTTTCCGTTGGGGTTGTCCACCCTCGTTTGTTCTTGCTAACGTTAGCCATATCTGCATAGCTGTGTTCACTCGTCTTCACACAGCTTTCAAATGGGAGATTTTTTTGCGCCGGAGACTTTCCGCTGTTGTTTTTCTTCATTTTCGTGCTGATAACTAGACAAATGGCAGTTAATAGTGGATTTTTTTTTTTTTTTTTGTTAACTATAACATCGGGACTTCTCAAGAAGCTCAGTGAGATGTGACTGCACGGACCGCCATCTCAATCGGACCCCTGTTTCACAGAAATATAAAGAGTAGGGAAAACAAAGCCCAATAACCCTTAATCATCCATCACAATGAGAAAAACCAAAGAATATATTTCTGATGTGCAGCAAAAGATTATTGAGCTTCACAAATTAGAAAGTGACTTCAACAAATGAGCTAGAGCAGTGAAAATTCCCATTTCCACCATCAGGGCAATATTTAAGAATTTCCAATCAACAGAAAATGAATCTGCCTGGAAGAGGATGTGTGTCTATATCGTCCTAATCCACAGTGAGAAGGAGAGTTTGGGTAGCTAAAAACTCTCCAAGGATAACAGCTGGTGAATTGAAGAAAATAGTTCATACATAGAGTCTTGGGCTCAGAAAACCTTAAAAAAAAATTGTCAAACAGCACCTACATCACCACATGTTATTTAGGAGGGTTACAAGCAGAGGTGGGTAGTAACGAGTTACATTTACTTCGTTACATTTACTTGAGTAATTTTGGGGGTAACTAATACTTTTCGGAGAATATTTAAAGATGAGTACTTTAACTCTTACTTGAGTAATTTTTTGGGGAAAATCTGTACTTTTACTTCGTTACTGTGGGCGACTGTCCTCTCGTTACTTTATCTTAATGCAATAAATGCTTCAGTTTATTCCAAACGCGCCGTCTACTTTTCTCTGGGCAATGAGCGATGCCCATTCGTGAATGATTCATTCTTTTGAGTAAGTTCTGTTCAAAGGCTTGATCAAGCCAATTGGCAAACGAGTGAATTGGTTCATGAATCAGTTTGAATGAGTCGTTCAGTTCCCTGCCGCACGCGCTGAGTGTCTGAACCAGTTGTAACGTTTAAGAATATCAGCAGTGTTGAAAACGGGACTATGGAACTGCACTGAATTGAAAGAAAATCTGCAAAGGCTATTATTTGCTTGCGATGGAGATCCTTATTAGATGAACACCGCGTGTGCTGTTTACTGTTTAATGGGGCGGTCACACTGCACTTTTCTCTCCATTGACTTCCATTCATACGCATCATACATGCCAACCCTCCCGATTTTCCGGGAGACTCCCGAATTTCAAAGCCCCTCCCGAAAATCTCCCGGGCCGACCTTTCTCCCGAATTTCTCCCGATTTCCACCCGGACAACAATATTGCTACACAATCCGTGACTGGGCGCAGTTTCAGAACGAACCAGGCGGCAAGGAAGTCGACCGGAAGTTGAAGTCGGCTGCGTGCTGCCATCTTGTAGCAGAACTTCACTTGAGTTAGCATTCCCATTGACTCCCATTCATTTTGGCGTCACTTTGACAGTGAATAACTTTACATCTGAGGCGTTTAAAGACTCCGTTTGTCCATTATTTATTTCTAAAGATACACGACAATGTATAAAGGGCTCCATTACCTTCTATGTTACATTATGGCCCAGTAGAAACAGTTTTTGTAAAAAAAATAGGCTAACGATTGCGTCATAACCACTCGACTCTCTGTCGCATTACCGTACAGACAGGAGGAGAAGCTCGCAGGCAATTAACTTAATATGGCGTACTGGCGTTACATTTTAAAATACTATACAAAATAATTAATCAGAATACTTACTCCTGCTCACTCACGCCAAAGAACTCCCCGCTCAATCTCGCCGTCTCTGCAAGATTAATGATGGCAGTTTGCACGCACAGCTACTAGAACATTTACATCTGTTAGACAGGTTGCTGACGTCGTCAAGCTTCGTTTGAGTCTGCGCGTCAGAAACGGAAGTGCTAAAAAACGCTAAAAATGGGCTTCAATTGTCTCAGTTGAGTGTCCATTTCTTTTACTGTCTATGGAACGAACAGCCTCTGGTGGAACGGCAACGCCATTCTGGCATTAGATTGCGCATGCGCGAATTTAACTGCTACTTTGTGACGTTCTACTTTCAACGGTCTACTACGGGAGAACAGCTGATTTGCCGGAGTCGCTAAAACGTGAGAGATTAGGTAAATAAATGTTATGGCATATGACACTGTAATTTGCATCAGTTTATGATTGTCTGATCACAAACGATCTCATTGGGAATCCCGAGAACATCTATATAGGTAATAAAAAAATATTGAATTTTATTATGATAAGTAAAATCATAAAAAAAAATAAAAAATAAAAGATACCTTGAATGCACTGTAAGTCGCTTTGGATAAAAGTGTCTGCTAAATGCATTAAAAAAACATCTACCAGAATTGGTAGGTCACATTTTCTGACATGAAATTCATTTAAGCATTCGTCTTCCTCCATGCAATCAAGGTTAAAAGGCAAGTATTGCTTACATGGTAAATCTAGGTTTTTAGACTTATTTACATCATACAATATTAAAAACTCCTCTTCTGACAAAAGATTGTAATTTAATGCCAAAAGCAATCCTTCTCTTGCTTTATTAAATGACATTTTTTTGGTATCTCAATAAGTGAATTAATAGACGGTTTCAACAGCATCAACATAAACAAACGTTAATGCGCGTGCATGCTTTTGTGGACCTAACTTAACTTCCGGTAGACTCCAAATAGAATCAATAACAACAGCCAAGTCCCTCTAGAGTTGATATTTTTTGATAACAAACAAAACATGTTTGCTGCGTGGATCAGGCGGACTTAATGATATGCAAATTCATTATTTGCCAGCAGGAGATGTTTTAAAGCATAGACATAAAGCGCGAGAAATAGAGGTTTCCCCAGTAACAGCTGTAAACAAAGCAGAGCTACGCTCATACACTGCTTTATCAGGCATATAACATGCAAGTCTTCCTTCAGAAATACAGCGATATAAAAACACCTGTGCCTCGCTTTGATATTTAAACATATAAATGTAAGGAATTATTATTAATAAAAGTGCAGTACATAGCATTACTCATGTTTATTCAACGAAGCCTTTTTGAAAATCTATCAGTTTTAAAATTGTGGCGAGTCTCCAAAAATAAAATAAATGTATGGGAAACACACCCCGCAGCACAACCACCTGAGCCCAACTTCAGTCTACTCATCACCTTAACTTTAACTGCGTTTGTAGAAGGCAAGACACTGCAGCCAACAGACCGGAAGTTAACTTAGGTCCAGGCGCGTGCACCCGATGAAACCGTCTATAATAAGTGAATTTCACTGGGGCGGCAATCAAACCCGTGACTTCCCACCCGTGAACTCGTGTCTCGTACTAGATAGATGTACTCCGAGTTCCGAGGTCACACAGCACGCGAAACAATGATGACAGCCCCTACGAATAATACTGCCTATGGATGCAGTGTTTATGCAAGTGGTACACATTGAAAAAACGATTTTAGGTCAATGTAACGTTGCAATGAAAATAAATAATCTAGTTACAATTCCTTGCACTCAGAAAGTTTGGCATAACTTGCCTGGAAAGGTACAAAGTCATTAGTAGTGGTATGAAATAGAGATTACGAGCTCAAAAACCTGCCTGGAACGCAGCATCAAAACTAACATTATAGTGACTAACTGGGATGAGGAAGAGGTGGCAAGAGCCAACATATATGATGGCCCGCAGCCGTGTAATTTCGATTGAGCCAGCCGTAAGAGGGCAAATGAGGAATTGCCAAGAACTGATGTCCGTCAAAGCCTATGCATGGTCCGAGGAGAATGAGTGGAGAGTTGGTGAAGTGTCCTGGTGAGTTGCTATTATTTAGCATCGCAGCAATGAGGACTGGAGCTAGTCTACGAGCAGCAGTGCACAATAACGACACACACACACATATATATATATTTTATTTTATTTATTTTTTACTGTCATTGAGATGCACAGAGTGAAAAAAATCAACGTTTTCTTTATATCTCGTGGCAGTGATCATGACGTTAGTTCAGATAAGTAACGTTACCGGTAACCTTTGTCATAGCGTCGTAGTACTGGAAACTTTGTCTTCGTCATCTAGAAATAGAAGGCATCATGCAAGCTATATGGATGTTTCTAAGCGTTTATCTCTTCCTTCGGTGAAAATGTTGTTACAAACGTAGCCGCGTGTGTGTCGCTGTGTTTGGCACGTGCTTGTGTGGGTGGTGCTGTCCCATGGAAACTGCGCTGAAGAGCTTGTGCTGTAGGGAAGCGAGTCCGTTTGGGTCGCTGTTGGTTGATATCTCTGTATCTATCTGTCTGTCTATCTATCTATCTATATATGTAGTCTATCCATCTATATATATCTATGTATTTATCTATTTATCTATAATCGGCGCTATCTGAATACTGTCGTCTACTACTCGTCTCTCTAGTCACTCTCAATGCTCTCAAGGCGTGCTTTGGTAAATTCTCTCCCCAAAGTGACGTGATGCAATGCATTGTGGGGGAAAGGAGACCGCTGTAAGATAGTATCTACTTTTTCGTATTATATTCCGTTTTGTGATACCCAACAACATAAAATACAATGGATAACAGTTTAAATGTTTATTACCAACAAGCATATTTTACAAATTCGTTAAAAAATTAACCTTGCAACACGGCCTTTAATAGATACTAATAGTTATTTATTAGGTACTAGCTCTTATTCTTTAGATACTAGTACCTTTTTTAATCACTACTAGTAACTATTCTTATCTTACTAGTCAGATCTGCTTTTTTACTCGTCTTATGTTATGACTAGTCCAAATGACTATAGTAGAGTTCAACCAAAAAAATTACTAGTAAAATAAAAAATCATACTAGTAACATTTAGAATAAGTACTAGGGCCGGGACTTTAACGCGTTAATCGAGATTAATTAATTACACAAAAAATAAGGCGTTAATTAAGATTCATTAATTACACAAAAAAAAATTCCCGCATCTTTAATAACTTATTTTTGCACCGCAGAACGTTTCTCACTGGATGAGTTCTGGCGGACCGATTATACTGGAGCACCAACTAGCGTTCGCATTTCACCACAGCAGCACATCGAGCCTCAAGTATCACCTAAACGCAAAACATATTAGCCTGGTAATACCAGACTCTGATACTTCACTTTGCTTCGTAGACAGAGTCTGGAATGGCATAATAAAGAAGTGTTTTCTCTCTCGCTAGGGGGCGCTTGTCTGAAGTTTAAAATTATTGGTTACCCGTAAGCCAATCAGATACGTTTAGTTATGACGTATGTTATGCCCCTGTACAGCCGCATCGAAGCACAGACATCATGCATCGAACTCAAATCTATGATTGAACTTTCACTGTAAACCTGTTGTAAACACATGATGATGCGAGCGAAATACCGGAGTGAACATGGCTGTAAACGACTTTTGCAGTTTGAAAAAGAGTTGAATGTTCTCCATAACAGAGCGAATTGCATCCCGTGTCTCGTTTCCCATTTCCGCGGTCGTTTCAGTTTTCGATTTCTCTAACCTACAATGTAAAACTCGGGGCTTAGCATCTTCAAACGTACAACTTAATTTTTGAAACTTTGTCCATGTTTAGCATGGGAATCCAACTCTTTAACAGTGTAAAAAACTCAGTATGCATGAAATAGCATTTCACCCCCCCCCCCCCCCTTTAAGTTGGCTTGAGAAAGCCAACTTACTGAAATCCTATTTAAACTTCTTCTTCTTCTTCTTCTTCTTCTTCTTCTTCTTCTTCTTTTTCTGGCCGCAAATTTTTTGCACACTAACTCCTCCTAGACCGTTCAAGCTACATACTCCAAACTCGGGTCAGACGTTCATACTGTTCTGATTTAGGGTGCTATATCTTTTCAGACTGGTTTAAGTTACGGTTTTCTTAAAAATTTATATTAAAAAGTCATAAAAATCCCATAGACTTTCATTGACAGGATGTTCAGATGACCCAAGCTCCAAATCCCATTAGACTCAATCAAGCTTTGATGCTAATCAATTTAAACTCATTCAAACTCATCTAATCTATCTATCTATCTATCTATCTATCGGACTATTTCTATCTATCTAAATTAAAAACACGTGTAAAATAATAAAGCACAAAACTGAAAAACAAATGCAGGGATTCTGATCCCATACTATTGAAGTCACTATCAAGCCAGCTGAAGTGTGCCTCCTGTTGAAAATACTCCTGATTGACAATGTTGTTCAATCTCCGGCATGAACAATTACATCAGATGGGTCAAGTCATTACATGACTGGCATTGCATTATCATTAACGTTAAAGCAATTTACTTGTTGCTGAAGGTGCCTGGACCACGACAGTTGTGCTTTGTTGTTTTGATGCATCTGATTGCTGGGCTGGGGACACAAAGAAGGCATAAGCACAGCAAAACTGGAACAAAACTATGTCTGTGTACTGATGTTATGTAAATTCAACACAGAAAAGTACTGTATCATTCATTGCAGTCCCAAAGCAGACAAGGTGATGGTGCTCAGAAGTTCCAGTCTGCATCCAGAGTTTAACTGTCTCTCCAGAAGTGCTCTATTTGTGGAGGTTCTATGAGGATGGATATCACTTGATATACATTTGATCTGAAACAAAAAAGTCAAACAATGGATTAATAGAACAACAAAATAGATCAAATAAATATGTACTCAAATCTATGATTGAACTTTCACTGTAAACCTGTTGTAAACACATGATGATGCGAGCGAAATACCGGAGTGAACATGGCTGTAAACGACTTTTGCAGTTTGAAAAAGAGTTGAATGTTCTCCATAACAGAGCGAATTGCATCCCGTGTCTTGTTTCCCATTTCCGCGGTCGTTTCAGTTTTCGATTTCTCTAACCTACAATGTAAAACTCGGCGCTTAGCATCTTCAAACGTACAACTTAATTTTTGAAACTTTGTCCATGTTTAGCATGGGAATCCAACTCTTTAACAGTGTAAAAAACTCAGTATGCATGAAATAGCATTTCACCCCCCCCCCCTTTAAGTTGGCTTGAGAAAGCCAACTTACTGAAATCCTATTTAAACTTCTTCTTCTTCTTCTTCTTCTTCTTCTTCTTCTTCTTCTTCTTCTTTTTCTGGCCGCAAATTTTTTGCACACTAACTCCTCCTAGACCGTTCAAGCTACATACTCCAAACTCGGGTCAGACGTTCATACTGTTCTGATTTAGGGTGCTATATCTTTTCAGACTGGTTTAAGTTACGGTTTTCTTAAAAATTAATATTAAAAAGTCATAAAAATCCCATAGACTTTCATTGACAGGATGTTCAGATGACCCAAGCTCCAAATCCCATTAGACTCAATCAAGCTTTGATGCTAATCAATTTAAACTCATTCAAACTCATCTAATCTATCTATCTATCTATCTATCTATCTATCTATCTATCTATCTGACTATTTCTATCTATCTATCTATCTATCTATCTATCTATCTATCTATCTATCCTATTAATATGCTAATCATGCTAAAATCATGCTAGCAACATGCTAGTTGCATGCTAGTCATGCTAGAAACATGCTGCAAAAGCTAATCATGCTAGAAACATGCTAGCAACATGCTAGTCACATGGTAGTCATGCTAGAAACATGCTAGCAACATGTTAATCATACTTAAATCATGCTAGCAACATGCTAGTCGAATGCTAGTCATGGTAATAAATTACATATTAAAAAAATTATTTAATTAATACCTCAACCAGAATTTTGTGTATTGAATTTTGTATTTTAAGCAAACAACATATACAAATAAACCACAGTAAGAGATTACCTAGCCTAAACATGAGGGGGCAAACACACCTATTGTATGGGATTAGAATCCCGCCAAATGTATTGCAGTCACAGATCGATAAATAATAAGCGTAAATCAAAAAATTAAAAACACGTGTAAAATAATAAAGCACAAAACTGAAAAACAAATGCAGGGATTCTGATCCCATACTATTGAAGTCACTATCAAGCCAGCTGAAGTGTGCCTCCTGTTGAAAATACTCCTGATTGACAATGTTGTTCAATCTCCGGCATGAACAATTACATCAGATGGGTCAAGTCATTACATGACTGGCATTGCATTATCATTAACGTTAAAGCAATTTACTTGTTGCTGAAGGTGCCTGGACCACGACAGTTGTGCTTTGTTGTTTTGATGCATCTGATTGCTGGGCTGGGGACACAAAGAAGGCATAAGCACAGCAAAACTGGAACAAAACTATGTCTGTGTACTGATGTTATGTAAATTCAACACAGAAAAGTACTGTATCATTCATTGCAGTCCCAAAGCAGACAAGGTGATGGTGCTCAGAAGTTCCAGTCTGCATCCAGAGTTTAACTGTCTCTCCAGAAGTGCTCTATTTGTGGAGGTTCTATGAGGATGGATATCACTTGATATACATTTGATCTGAAACAAAAAAGTCAAACAATGGATTAATAGAACAACAAAATAGATCAAATAAATATGTACATGTTAATGTCACATGAAAAAAAACCACTTACTTGAATAACAAATGCTAGATGCAAAACATAAAAAACAATTGTTTCCTTTCATTATTTATTACGTCATTTTAACATAAGCCACCCAAAAAGTTACACCTATGCTAGCCGTCATGCAACATCAGCTAACATCGGAAAGACAATCACTCGGTATTGAAGGTAAAAATTTAAAGAGCAAACAATTTACAAATAAGTTTATCAGAAATGTATTATCCAAACTACTTTCCCAGTCAACTGAAAAGAAAGTATGTTCTTCAAGAATTTAGTGAAAAAGAGGCAAAGAAAATAAGGAAGCGTTATTTTACTTATCCAGTTCTTTCTAAAGCCAAAGAAGTGACATTTAAAATTCTAAATAACATTTATCCCTCTGATTACTTCCTACATGAAAGATTTAATTGGGAGAACAATTCATGTGGGTTCTGTGAGAAAGATATTGAAACTGTAGAACTGTAGAACAACTTTTTGGCTGAAATTTCAAAACTGTCTTCATTACAAACATTTATCAATACACCCTTTGACTGTGATCTCAATAAAGGCTGGAGTATTGTTGAAGGATAAGATCCTAGACTTTTTGATAAATAACTTAATTACTTTGTGGAAATACTTTATTTATATATGTAAGTATTTAAAGGTTAACCCCACTTCAGTGGATGGAAGAATGAACTAAAGAGACGTGCTGCGTTTGGTCTCGTACTCTATCGCATACGTTGTCAGTGTTGTGCACTTTCTTAGTCCTTTGTTGTGATAAACAGTAAAGTGTGTTCAGCTGAATTCAATTTCCGTTTTGTCTGATGGGTATAAAAAAAGGTTAGTATACCGCGGCAGCCCTTTTGTTAAGACCTCCTCATGTGGAGACCGAAGAGTGTAAAGACCATCAACTCTACCGTGCGACTCCACCGGGCAGGGACACCAACAGGCGATAGAAGTATTGTTTTGATAAAACTCTTTTTCCTTCTTCTTGTTTCATCTCTGTTTCAGTTTTTGTTTATAACCAATTATCACTATGTGTTTCCAGATTACCACTCTTAAACCATTCATCACACAATGTAGACAGTGCAATCTTAACAACCTGCACACTTTGCCTATGTCTGCTAATAGACTACTTTCTTTTTCTATTGGTCTCTGGAATTGCCAGTCTGCTGTAAACAAAGCCGATTTCATTACTTCTATTATTAGTCATTCAAAGCTTAATCTCAGGGCCCTAACAGAGACCTGGATCAAACCAGAGGACTCTGCTACACCTTCAGCACTCTCCAATAATTTCTCATTTTACCATTCCCCCCGTTTGACTGGAAGAGGTGGAGGTACTGGTCTGCTCATCTCTAATGATTGGAAATTTAATCCTTTACCATCTTTGGGTATCAACAGCTCCTTTGAATCTCATTCAGTTATTGTTACCTATCCTTTTAAAATAAGTTTTGTAGTTGTCTATCGACCCCCAAGACCACTGGGTAACTTTTTGGATGAATTAGATGTGTTACTCTCAACCTTTTCTGAGGATGGTACTCCCCTAGTTATGCTTGGAGATTTCAACATCCATCTAGATAAACCTCTGTTTGCTGATTTCCACTCTCTGCTTGCCTCTTTTGATCTCAACCGAGTGTCAACTACTGCTACTCACAAATCAGGCAACCAACTGGTTCTTATTTATATCTTATTTATATAATGTTCTGGTTACTCCACTGCACACGTCGGATCACTTCCTCCTCACTCTTAACCTCAAAATGCTCCCTGACACAACACTTACCCCTCCACATGTCATCTTTCAACGTAACCTACGCACACTTTCACCCTCCCGGCAATCTGCAATGGTTTCATCTTCACTTCCTTCCCCTAAACTGTTTGCATCTTTGGACGCAAACAGTGCTACTGATACTTTCTGCTCCACTCTTACCTCTTGTTTAGACACTGTTTGCCCCTTATCTTCCAGGCCAGCCGTAACACCCCTTCTACCCCTTGGTTATCTGATGTTCTACGCGAACACCGTTCTAAGCTTAGAGCTTCTGAAAGGGTGTGGCACAAGTCCAAAAATACTACTGACCTTATTGTGTATCAGTCACTCCTATCTTCTTTCTCTGCTAATGTCTCCTCTGCTAAAATGACACACTACCATAACAAAATTAACAATTCATCTAACTCTTGCATGCTTTTTAAAACATTTTCCTCACTTCTTTGTCCTCCTCCTCCCCTCCTGCTTCATATCTAATAGCTGACGAATTTGCAACGTTTTTCATTAATACAATTAAACACATTAGTGCACAATTTCCCACATCACAATCATTCAAGCTCATATCACCAGCAAACTTACACTCATTTACATCCTTCTCTTCACTCTCTGAGGCAGAAGTCTCAAAAAAGTCTCGTTCAAGCCATTTCTCCTGCAGTTGTACCTGCACTCACTCACATCATCAACACTTCCCTCCACGCTGGTGTTTTTCCCTCATCATTTAGACAGGCACGTATAACTCCACTACTTAAGAAACCCAACCTCAACCCATCTGTGTTCAAACAAGTCTCTACATTTCTCACACACAACAATCTCTTTGACAGCAATCAATCTGGCTTCAGAAGTGGACATTCAACTGAGATGGCCTTGCTCTCAGTTGTTGAAGCTCTAAGACCAAATCTTCAGTACTTATCCTGCTTGATGGTTCCGCTGCTTTTGACACGGTTAAAGAGCCAGTAAGATGAAAATTCTAAGCTTCCTATCACTGTTTATAAGTCCTGTACATTAGGTTTAAATCCATCCAAGGTTAAAAAACATTGTCATTTTGTCAAAATATCATTTTAAAATTACCTAAATTCTCAGAGATCCCAAAAAGGTTCGCACGAAGCTGTTCAAAAGATTCAGTTTCCTTAAACCCCACCTTTCGGTAGCATACTGTGTTCTGATTGGTCAACTAACATAGTCAGTTTTGATTGGTTGTTCCGCACACACCTCCACGGTAAACTATGCGTTAGCATCTGTTTGGGGTGAATTATGTCTTATTCCTCTCACCGCGAAGCAAACAGTAAAATAAAAAACTTGAACACTCTCGCTGCTTTTTCTTCTGTGTGGGTGTATTCAAGCCGCGCGCTTCAGTTTGAATCTGAATAGCGCGTTCAGCGCGGTGGCGTGGTCACGAAGGGAGACATGAAAAACAGACATTGCGTTGTTTTCATATGGATTACTTAATCACAGAATATCTGTTTTCGGCAGCACTTCTTTAGATTTAAAGTAGACATGTCAAGCTTTCTATAGATATCTCTCTCATGTCACTTCGTTGAGTATTCACGGAGTTACACTTCATTTTAATGACGTGTTTGTACATGACGATCAGCGCAGATAAAGGCTGCAGACAGCACACATACTGATAAGACGCTCGGGAACAAACAGACACATAACTTCATAATCATACTTCGCGATGTGATTCGGAGATGCTCGTTGTTCTAAATAAAGTTGGTAATGAACCATCTTTTATGGCCAAAGGCTTTGAAAATCCCGCTGTACTCACCGAGATTAGAAAAGCAGTCATCAGTGAAATGTTGTGAACACAACAAAAGGGATTTGTTGTACTGCTCTGGTATTGTGGTAAAAATGAATTTTAGCCATTGGTTCTTCTGATTTTCATTCTTTGGCAGTGAAAATAAAACAAACTTGCCTTTACAATTAAAAACACACTGTCTCCTCGACATGATGCTATCACACCAACCAGAGCGTCTGTGATGGGGGTGGGGCAGGTCAGAGTTCCGTTTCTCCCAAGACGGTAGGCCATGGGCATAGGTTTGGCCTCAGCTTTGGTGGGGACACCCCGGGACACCCCGGGACACCCCCCCCCCCCCCCCCCCACAAATCACTTGTTGTAAGATACAAGTGATTTAATGGTGATTTCCTTTTTTATTTCAGACTGTTGGCAATACAGAATATCACAGTACAGAAGTGAATCTACTTCATCTCATTATATTGTATCCTGACCCCGATATACCATCCTGTATACTGTCCCTTAAGAGCTAGTATAACTGTATAATCTCAAAAATGCACTCTCAAAAAATAAAAATATAAACCTGAGACTGTGTAATGCTAAACAACCATACGTTTTATTAACATAAATTATTATGTACATTAGTATTTACACTAACAAAAAATACTCTGCCACAAGGAAACAAATCTAAATATTGGTGGGGATAAATTTGTCATCTCAAAATATTGATAGTGACTAGTACCTAGCGTCCCCCCCTAAACCTACGCCCATGCGGTAGGCGGAGATTATTATGCAAAGTGTTCCTAGTGACGTACATAGAGATGGGCAAAAGATTTGAAATCTATAACGACTCGTTTCAGCGATTCAGAGTCGACTCCTTACTTTAGAAGCCAATAACTTTATAAATCGTGTACTTTTTGGTTTAATTACTTTGCACATTGTTTACACTGATGGACAGCTACATCATACACTGTAATACAGGTAATTTTTGATTTCCCATCTGTGTGGCTCTTTAACCACCAGATCCTCCTATCAATCCTACTGGCAAATGGCATCTCAGGAACCACACTTCAATGGTTTGAGTCTCACCTATCAGATAGATCCTTCAAAGTATCTTGGATAGGTGAGGTGTCCAAGTCTCAACATCTAACTACTGGGGTGCCTCAGGGCTCAGTTCTTGGACCACTTCTCTTCTCTGTCTACATGGCATCATTGGGTTCTGTCATTCAGAAACATGGCTTTTCATACCACTGCTATGCTGATGACACTCAACTCTACCTCTCATTCCATCCTGATGATCCGACGGTAGCTATTAGCATCTCAGCTTGTCTAACAGACATTTCTTCCTGGATGATGGACCATCACCTTCAACTCAACCTTGCCAATACAGAACTGCTTGTGATTCCAGCAAACCCATCGTTCCATCACAATTTCACCATCAAGTTAGGCACATCAACCATAACTCATTCAAAAACAGCTAGAAGCCTTGGAGTTATGTTTGATGATCAGCTGACTTTCTCAGACCACATTGCTAAAACTGTCCGATCCTGCAGATTTGCTTTATTCAACATAAAGAAGATCAAGCCCTTTCTTTCGGAACATGCTGCACAACTCCTTGTTCAAGCTCTTGTTCTGTCCAGGCTGGACTATTGCAATGTCCTCTTGGCAGGTCTTCCAGCCAATTCTATCAAACCATTACAATTAATTCAGAACGCGGCAGCAAGATTAATTTTTAATGAGCCAAAAATAATACATGTCACACCTCTGTTTATCAATTTGCACTGGCTTCCAATAGCTGCGTATAAAATTCAAGGCATTGATGTTTGCCTACAATACTACCACTGGATCTGCACCCATTTACCTAAATTTGTTACTTCCGACTTATGTGCCCTCTAGAAGCTTGCGTTCTGCAAGTGAACGTCGTTTGATTGTGCCATCTCAAAGAAGCACAAAGTCACTTTTACGGACTTTTAAATTAAATTTTCCCTCCTGGTGGAATGACCTCCCCAACTCAATCTGAGCAGCTGAGTCCTTAGCCATCTTTAAGAATCGTCTTAAAACACATCTCTTCCATCTTTATTTGACCCTCTAACTTTAACACTCACTATTCTAATTATATTCTTAAAAAAAATCTAACTACCTTTCTAATCTTTTTGTATTCTATTTTCTTTTCATTTATTATGCAATTGTATGTGTGTGTGTGTGTGTGTGTGTGTCTGTGTGTATGTGCTCTATTCTTTTTTTATTCTATATGTTTTATTTTTATTTATTATATCATTTAAAATCCCATGCTACGTGTACTGTGTTAACCTAACTGAGACTTGTTATAGCACTTATATATCATTGCTCTTTTTGTTGTTTTTGATTGCTTCCACAGTCTTCATCTGTAAGTCGCTTCGGATAACAGCGTCTGCTAAATGAATATAAATATAAATATAAATATAAATATAAATATAAATATAAATATAAATATAAATATAAATATAAAGATATTTGCTCTCTTCATTACAGGAATGCCCAGAATCTCTTATATGCTTTGAACTTGTTTTTGCTGTTAGAATAAGACCCTCATCCTTATTTTTCTTTACCTGTTTTATTATGTTTTATCTTATGGTGTGATTATTGTCATTTGGTTTTGTTTTTTGTTTTCATATTTTTTTCTTTCTATTTGGCTGTATCAACACTAATACTACACTAATGCAACACTAATGTGTTCAGTTGTTGAAATGTGCCGTAAAGGTTTGTAATTGAACTTGATACCTTAACAAATAAAAAGAATAATAAAAACATTGGCCAGACACACTGATCTATATATGACTATACAGTATTGTTCAAAATAATAGCAGTACAATGTGACTAACCAGAATAATCAAGGTTTTTCGTATATTTTTTTATTGCTACGTGGCAAACAAGTTACCAGTAGGTTCAGTAGATTCTCAGAAAACAAATGAGACCCAGCATTCATGATATGCACGCTCTTAAGGCTGTGCAATTGGGCAATTAGTTGAATTAGTTGAAAGGGGTGTGTTCAAAAAAATAGCAGTGTGGCATTCAATCACTGAGGTCATCAATTTTGTGAAGAAACAGGTGTGAATCAGGTGGCCCCTATTTAAGGATGAAGCCAACACTTGTTGAACATGCATTTGAAAGCTGAGGAAAATGGGTCGTTCAAGACATTGTTCAGAAGAACAGCGTACTTTGATTAAAAAGTTAATTAGAGAGGGGAAAACCGATAAAGAGGTGCAAAAAATGATAGGCTGTTCAGCTAAAATTATCTCCAATGCCTTAAAATGGAGAGCAAAACCAGAGAGACGTGGAAGAAAACGGAAGACAACCATCAAAATGGATAGAAGAATAACCAGAATGGCAAAGGCTCAGCCAATGATCACCTCCAGGATGATCAAAGACAGTCTGGAGTTACCTGTAAGTACTGTGACAGTTAGAAGACGTCTGTGTGAAGCTAATCTATTTTCAAGAATCCCCCGCAAAGTCCCTCTGTTAAAAAAAAGGCATGTGCAGAAGAGGTTACAATTTGCCAAAGAACACATCAACTGGCCTAAAGAGAAATGGAGGAACATTTTGTGGACTGATGAGAGTAAAATTGTTCTTTTTGGGTCCAAGGGCCACAGGCAGTTTGTGAGACGACCCCCAAACTCTGAATTCAAGCCACAGTACACAGTGAAGACAGTGCAGCATGGAGGTGCAAGCATCATGATATGGGCATGTTTCTCCTACTATGGTGTTGGGCCTATTTATCGCATACCAGGGATCATGGATCAGTTTGCATATGTTAAAATACTTGAAGAGGTCATGTTGCCCTATGCTGAAGAGGACATGCCCTTGAAATGGTTGTTTCAACAAGACAATGACCCAAAACACACTAGTAAACGGGCAAAGTCTTGGTTCCAAACCAACAAAATTAATGTTATGGAGTGGCCAGCCCAATCTCCAGACCTTAATCCAATTGAGAACTTGTGGGGTGATATCAAAAATGCTGTTTCTGAAGCAAAACCAAGAAATGTGAATGAATTGTGGAATGTTGTTAAAGAATCATGGAGTGGAATAACAGCTGAGAGGTGCCACAAGTTGGTTGACTCCATGCCACACAGATGTCAAGCAGTTTTAAAAAACTGTGGTCATACAACTAAATATTAGTTTAGTGATTCACAGGATTGCTAAATCCCAGAAAAAAAAAATGTTTGTACAAAATAGTTTTGAGTTTGTACAGTCAAAGGTAGACACTGCTATTTTTTTGAACACACCCCTTTCAACTAATTGCCCAATTGCACAGCCTTAAGAGCGTGCATATCATGAATGCTGGGTCTTGTTTGTTTTCTGACAATCTACTGAACCTACTGGTAACTTGTTTGCCACGTAGCAATAAAAAATATACTAAAAACCTTGATTATTCTGGTTAGTCACATTGTACTGCTATTATTTTGAACAATACTGTATATGATATATATTTTCTATTATAGTTCAGTGGCCAGATATTGCTCGCGATATAAAATAAATCTACAAATCCATTGTGTTTATTAATCCTTTTGTCCATAATTTCACGCAAGTCCTGTGCGTTTTGCTTACACTGCACAATACAACAGCACCAGTTCACCATATTAGTGAAGCTGAGATAAAATTACCAGAGTTTAAGTTTGAAGAACTCACGGCTATGCCATCTTGATTAATTCAAGTGGAGGTGACGTATTTCCTGTTTGAGAGTGGAGCTCCACTCGCCTATGGTCTGCAGCCAGATCCTTCTCAAAAAATAAAGAATCAGAGTATATAAAGTAATTGTCTCATTTTCCGGAAAAATCAAAAACATCTATAATCTAATGAAATTCATGAAAATAATAAAGAAAGTATTAGGCAATGTTAACCCTGCAAGGTACTTATCAAACAATCTGATTTTGTGTGTGTGTGTGTGTGTAAAGAGAAAGCAATAAGAGAATGCATTAAGGATCAAAGAACTAGGTGGTGCAGCAGTCAAATGTCATGTTCTGGGGGAACTTGATAATCTTAAAGGAGTAATCTTACTTATCTGAAGAAGTATTAAAGACACAGATAAAGAATGAAATGTTGACAGAAGTGAAGCGTTTGCAGTCTAGAAAAAATGGTAGGAAAGAAGATTCAATTGCAAAAACTTGATGCAACGCAATGGATAAATGTGCTATACAGACCAGCACTGAGATGTTTTAACTGCCAAAGATTGGGACATGTTGCAGCAGTTAGTAAAGGGAGAAGAAGATGTTGCAAATGTGGTGGAGATCGTGATTATGGGCAATATGGTGAGGGGATTGAACCTATTTGTTGTAATTGTGGAGGTCCACACAGTGCAGCGTTTCTAGGTTGTAAAGACCAAAAACTAGCTACAGAAGCAATGAAATACATAACAGTACAAAATATTTAATATGCTCAAGCAGTACAAGTTGTTAATGGAAATATGAAGGAAAACAACACAGGCCAATTTAAAGACACGTGCGTCAAAAATCTCTCTTGGATGGAAACATGCTTGTGGAAAACAAAATTTATTTTGTGGCATTCATAGCAGAAGTCATTAATTGCTTAGCTTAAACAGCGAAAAGAACCGAAAAGCTGAAAATCATAATATCCACAGCTGCTCAACATTTGAGTATTACTGAAATCTCAGTTGAACAGATTCAAATGTTACTTGGAGAAACCGAGGGAACCACAGTGTTATATGATCCTTTGGAACGTCAAATAAATAAAACCATTAAATGAAAATACTACAATGGAATACCCAAAGTTTGATTGTGAACAGCCAAGAATTTAAAAGATTTGTATCAGTTAACAGTTTTACCAGAAATTATTTGTATTCAGGAGACTTGGCTTCATAAGCAATTAGATTTTGTCAATCCTGGGTACAAATTGGTTAGAAAAGATAAAATTGGATCAAATGGTGGGGTGTGTGAAACCTTTGTTAAAAATGGGGTGGCTTTTAGAGAAATAATATTACACTGTAAAAAAATTCTGTAAATTTACATGGAAATGTAACAGCAAAATGCTGTTTTCATGTAATACAAGTAAATTGCCATTTTTTACAATGCATTATGGGAAGACTTGTTCACTACAGGTTGTGTGGTCGAACAACAACAGTACAGCGCTGTCATTTAACAGTATTATAACATATTTTTTTCAATGTGCACAAGACGACATTTTGGATTATCTGCACGAGATAAGTTCGCAGGTGTATCTATGGTTGAAATTACCTATTAACTTCAAATATTACATCTTGAACACTAATGTGCCTTTTTTTAATCACATAATTCGTCTGTGCATTTTATTAAGGCCAAGTAGTAACGTTCATTAAGTGAGCAAGTGGTCGTAGGATTCACTGCGGTCAAGCCAGCCGACAAGTAGAAGAGCACGGCCAATCTAGCCGCCACGCTATTTCTATGGTCGCATATAAACTGCTTATTACGGTAATACTGTCAGAGAACTGATCTGAACGCAGTTCCCTTCCAGCGAACGCTAGTTTTTTTTCCCCCCAACACACAGTCCGTTACTATCTGATGCTGAATACCAAAATAAAAACCCTCTAATACTCATATTAAAAAATAAGAACAATAATATATGCTTGCTGCATCTCTACATTCGAAAAACTATTAAAATAAAAGTTCTAGATTGCACAGACTGGTTCCACCTCAGACAGAAAGTACAGTGTCAGCTAGGCTTGGGCGGTATCCAAATTTTGATACCGTCAAACCTCCTCCCTATTTTACCTCGGTATACGGTATTACCGTGAATAATAAAAAAATTATGACGTAAGGCTAAGACACTAATACTGAAACAATAACAAAATTACATGCACAACAACATTAACAACTTTTATTAGCAACAAATAGTCAAACAGAATTAAATATACATATACATACAGAACAATTTTTGCGCAGAGACGCGCACACAAATCAATAAAATCACTAGGGGTGTGCACGGATAGTCGAACATTCGAATATTCGTTCTGCTCTAATTATTAAATAAATAAAAATGATATTCGAATTTCAACATATTTTTGCTTGCCATAAACAAAGAAGAAAAAAAGCCCACAATAAAACCTAATTCGGTCACTTTCTGTGATTCTCCGCGGCATATTTGAAGATGTATGCAAGCAAAAAATAATTAATAAATAAATAAGAACTGCGATCTTCTACAGTACTTCAAAAATGCTGTGGATAATCACAGAAAGTGACCGCATTCTAGAACATTGTTGCGTCATCTCTCTAGCAACGAATAAACACCGTTAACTTGGAGAATGCAGTGAAAACTCCTCTTCTCGCGTCTGCCCTAGACCCTCGGCCCAAACATCTTCGGTTTCTCGATGAAAACATGAGAGAAGTAAGAAAAAAAAACTTTTCTGAATATTATCAGAACATTGATGCGAGTGGTGCCGATGCAGCCGCTGCCACCAACGATGAAGAGGATGGAATGCCCACTTGTCGGAGAAGGCTGAGCCAGTTCTTCAGCGATGATTACAGAGAGTCCAGCCGAGGCGAGCGGGAACAGTTCTTGCTGGAGCCATGTATTCCACCAGATGAGGATCCCATTCAGTGGTGAAACGAAAACACGAAGCGCTTCACTAAATGTATTCGCTTAGCACACCGTTATTTGTGAGTCCCACCAACGTCTGTGCCGTCAGAGCGCGTTTTCTCCACGGCCGGCCTTATTGTTAACAGACTAAGGAGCCGACTTTCATGCCTGTGTTTACATGCCCGTGTTTCTTAACAAGAACATGTACAACAATAGAAAAAAAAGCAAAAAAAGATTTGCTGACAGTTTCAAAGTTAAGTGTAAGCTACATTCTCTATGTGACGAGTGGGACGGGGCCGAGAGATGTGGGAACGACACCTGTGACCCACTACCGGTCTCAAGTCCCACAGAGGAGATGGAAAGATATAAAACTGGAGCGAAGACAGTGAAGGACGAGAGAGGACCAGGCCTGGGCAATATTTTATGTTTGCTTTTTTTTGTGCGCACCAGTCTTCCATGAGGGGCTGGTGTGCTGTTTTGTGTTTATTTTTGTCATTAAAGTTTCATTTTGATTGTGCACCGGTTCCCGCCTCCTTCTTCCGGATGAATAAGAAGGTTTTATTATTACACTCTACAATAGCCTAATTGTTGCAGGCTGCTTTATGTTTTTTTCTTTGTTCATTTTTATTTTTTTATTTTTTTTGGTTTTAATCTGTACTTTTTTTGTTAGCACGCATTGTTAAAGGTTTTCAGCTACAAAACACGATGTGTAATGTTCAAGCTTATTGTGTGTAAGCTTGTTCAAAAATGACAGAAACAATAAATGTTTCTAAAAAATAACATCTGTCTCAGTAAACGTAATTTACATAAACGAATATTCGTTTTTTGTGAGCTCAAAATTATTTGAATGTGATATTTGCGGAAAACGCCCATCCCTAAAAATCACACCACACTAACAACTTTTAATAGCAAAATAGCTTATAAAAAAAAGAGCAAATAGACCCACAACAGTCAACCAGAGTTTAATTAAAGTAAAAATCCAAATATTTATATATATATATCTAAGTGAGTGAAGTGACATTCAGCCAAGTATGGTGACCCATACTCAGAATTTGTGCTCTGCATTTAACCCATCCGAAATGCACACACACAGAGCAGTGAACACACACACACACACTGTGAGCACACACCCAGAGCAGTGGGCAGCCATTTATGCTGCGGCACCCGGGGAGCAGTTGGGGGTTCGATGCCTTGCTCAAGGGCACCTAAGTCATGGTATTGAAGGTGGAGAGAGAACTGTACATGCACTCCCCCCACCCACAATTCCATCCGGCCCGAGACTAGAACCCACAACCCTTCGATTGGGAGTCCAACCCTCTAACCATTGGGCCACTGTCAGGACCGGGGCTCGAACTTGGGTCTCTGATGCCAGAGTCTTAATTTCTACCGCTGAGCCACAGGAGGTAGTTGAACCCAAATAGTCAGACGCCTTGTAAACTTAACTCAGAAGAGTTTATTTAACAAAAACAAAGCAAAAGGGAACAAAATATCCTTTGTATAGAGTTAGGTTATAAAACAGGAAAATCCACAGACCAGAACGGGTCAAAAATAGTAAAACAGTCTCCAAAACAAAAACTCAGAGAGAAAACTGCAAAACTATTCTCAGGAAAACAATTCAAAAAATACTTTCAAAGAATAGATCTGGTAACTAGAGCAGACTTATGGCAGCAACTTGCTTAGGAACAATAACAACCAAGCAAAGATACAAAGGAAGTGATCAGCTTAAATAGACAGCCCAGAATGAGAAACATGTGAAAACAATTACACTGATTACAAAATGCACAATGTTGACGTGAGTGCACATTGGGGACCTCTAGTGGCCAAAATAACACATTGCAACACAAAGGTTCTGACAGGCCACGACTTCCCCATATATATATATATGGGGAAGTCTCTGTTTCTCCTCGTCTCGTTGTCGCGATGATAACCACGCATACGCATTTTAGGCATTCAATAAATTATATTTAATATTTAATCCTTGTCTTCTATATAAGTGCATTGTTTTTTGTTTGAAGGTATTGAAACTGATACCGTTGCTAATTTTAGATCCCACAGTATACCATATTACCGTATTACCGCCCAAGCCTAGTGTCAGCTGCATGCTGCTGAATCTACTTTCAAAAATCTATAAAAATAAAAGTTTTAGATTACACAGACCACTTTCACCTCATATTGGTTGGTACACCTTGCCACAATGTCAGCTGCATAGTTTCAGGACAGTCTGATGTGTAATTTCAAAATAACAGCCTCCCAAATCTCAAAAATAATCTGTTGCATCTCTACTTTCAAAAATGTATATTAAAAAAAGTTATAGATTGCACAGGCCACTTTCACCTCGGATTGACAGTACACCTTGCCACAATCTCAGCTGCATCGTTTCAGGAGAGTCTGATATGGAATTACAAAATAAGAGCCCCCCAAATATCATAAATGAGATGCTACATCTCTATTTTCAAAAACCTATAAAAATAAAAGTTATAGATTGCACAGACCACTTTCACCTCAGATTGAGAGTACACCTTGCCACAGTGTCAGCTCCATCGTTTAAGGACAGTCTGATGTGTAATTACAAAATAAGGCCCAATACCAATTCTACACCTTAGCCCTTCCACTTTCCCTTTTCCCCCTTCCCCTCCGTTTCTCGCGTTCACGTGAAGGGGTAGGGGTGTCTCAATTCTCTTTTAGTTGGAGGGGTAGGATTAAGGGGAAGGGCTAGATAGCCCTTCAAATGAAGATTTTTCGGGACCACACTTCAAACGAAGGGGTATGAATTATCACGGCCCAAGCTGCTACAGCGAACAAAAAGACACATAAATGTAAGCTTTGTTGGCATAAATAAAGATTTTAACGAAAAGTAATCATTTGTTTTATGTAACATTCAATTGTGAGTTCATTTTAACGGTCATGTTATTCAAAAAATGTTTGCAAAAAATCGCTAATATTTGCTAACGTAATATCATTACAGACTGCATGACAGTGCCACAGCATATGTCTGATCAGGGCGCTAACTGCCATAGACTAATCGCCCCAATAATTAGAAATCGCTAAACCATTTTCTCAAATATTGCCTATTTGACAGAGAAAGAGAGAGAGAGAGAGAGAGAGAGAGAGAAGCCCCTTTCACACTGCACGTCGGACCCACAATATTTCTGGAACATTGCCGGGTCGCCTTCTGTGTGAAAGCAACCACGTCCCGGGATTGATTACCGAACTGAACCCAGGTCGGGGACCCAGTAACATTGCGGGGTTTCACCCGGGACGAGCGCTGTGTGAACAAAAGCCAGATCTAATTCCGTGTCGAAGTGATGACGAGCGTTATCGTGCGACTCTTTTACCAGCTGTTTTAAAGGAAGATCAACGTTCGCGACGAAAACATATGTGCAAACTGTAATGAAGCAGAGATCAGTTAGTTCCTCACATTCCGCGCTGACGCCGAGATCGTTTGCTTGCTTCAGTGAAAGTATAACGTGCCTAGCGTTGTCGACTCATACATTACACGTCACGTGCTGATGTCACGTGTCGTTACGGGATCTTCAAGGGTTTTGTGTGAAAGCACGCACATATACCGGGTCATCACTGGCAGTGTGAAAGTGCAAAATCTAGCGACCAGGGAACAATTGCAGGAACACTTTACCCCTGTATTTGCCGGAATGGCAGTGTGAAAGGGGCTAGAGAGAGAGATGGAAGTTGCGTTTATTCGCGTCTGTGTGTTTATCTTTTTAGAGTGAGTTTACTTAAAAACAGCGATTGTATCCTCTTTTCGCTGGAAAATATAATGTAGCGATTCAGTATTTAAACTGTATTTAATAAAAGTCATGGGGCAGCGTTGACAAGTTTATTTTTTCCTGGATGTGTGAGCTGCGCGATTTCCGATATGTGTGTGTGTGTGTCAGTAAGCAGCTCATTAATACAGAAAGATAATTAAAGGCTCTAATGACCACCAGTATATGTGTGTATTGAAAGAGCTAGATGACGAATGATGGCATGTGACGTCATGGTAGTGGTGTCCCAATCCTTAGGGGAATATTTTCTCCCCTACCCCATGACACTCTTTCAAGGGACAAGGGGAAGGGGTATGCGGAGGGGTAGGGGAAGGGGAATAAAATATTCTATTCTATAAAATAGAACTGGGATTGGGCCTAAGAGCCTCCCAAATCTCATAAACAAGCTGCTGCATCTCTACTTTCAAAAATCTATAAAAATAAAAGTTATAGATTCCACAGACCATTTTCACCTGAGATTGAGAGTAATCCTTGCCACAATGTCAGCTGCATAGCTTCAGGACAGTCTGATGTGCAATTACAAAATTACAGCCTCCCAAATCTCAAAAATAATCTGCTGCATCTCTAAATTCAAAAATGTATATTAAAAAAATGTATAGATTGCACAGACCACTTTCACCTCATATTGAGAGTACACCTTACCACAGTGTCAGCTGCATCGTTTCACTACTGTTTGATGTGTTATTACAAAATAAGAGCCCCCCCCCCCCCCAAATCTCGTAAATATGCTTCTGCATCTCTAATTTAAAAAATCTATAAAAATAAAAGTTATAGATTGCACAGACCACTTTCACCTCAGATTGACAGTAAACCTTACCACAATGTCAGCTGCATTGTTTCAGTACTGTCTGATGTGTAATTACAAAATAAGAGCCTCCCAAATCTCAAAAATAAGATGCTGCATCTCTACTTTCAAAAATGTATTTTAATCCCACTGTGACGAGTGGGGCAGGGCCGAGAGCCATGAGAACGGAGCGAAGCCGGTGAAGTTAATGAGAATGAGCGACACCTGCACCACTTACCAGTCTCGAGTCCCACGGAAGAGCTCCTGACGGATAATTGGAGCAGTACAACATTGAAGGATGAGAGAGGACCAGACACTTGTGGACTATTTAATTATTACAGTTTTATTTGAATGTTCACCGGTTATCGCCTCCTTCCTCCCGACTTATGAATGTTCTTACACCCATCAATTCACTCTATCAACAAATTATTACACAAACATATATTACAAACATTCATTGCCAAAGAAGGTGGCTGTTCACATAATGCTGTATCCAAGCATGTTAACAGAAAGTTGAGGGGAAGGAAAACGTGTGGATGAAAAAGATGCACAACCAACCGAGAGAACCACTGAATCCCCACTGAAGCTAAGCAGGGCTGAGCCTGGTCAGTACCTGGATGGGAGACCTCCTGAAAAAACTAGGTTGCTGCTGGAAGAGGTGCTAGTGAGGCCAGCAGAGGGTGCTCACCCTGTGGTCTGTGTGGGTCCTAGCGCCCCAGTGTAGTGATGGGGACACTATACTGTCAACAAGCACCGTCTTTCGGATGAAATGTTAAACCGAGGTCCTGGCTCTCTGTGGTCACTAAAAATCCCAGGATGTCTTTCGAAAAGAGTAGAGGTGTGACCTCGGCATCCTGACTAAATTCGCCCATTGGCCTCCGACCATCATGGCCTCCTAACAATCCCCATATCTGCTGATTAGCTTCACTCTGTCTCCTCTCCACCAGTAAGCTGGTGTGTGGTGGGCGTTCTGGCGCACTATGGCTGCCGTCGCATCATCCAGGTGGATACTGCACACACCAGGGGAGGATGAGGAGATACCCCCTGTCTATGTAAAGCGCTTTGAGTGCATAGAAAAGCGCTACATAAATGTAATGAATGAATTAATTAATTAATAAACCGCAGCCTTATGAGGATTATTAAGCAAAATCGATTCAAGAATTTGAGTGAACTTCACAAGGAATGGACTGAGGCTGGGGTCAAGGCATCAAGAGCCACCGCACACAGACGGGTCAAGGAATTTGATGAAACACGGAAAACGTCAAAGGCGTCTTAGCCGGGCTAAGAAGAAGATGAAGTGGACTGTTGCCCAGTGGTTAAAAAGTCCTCTTTTCAGATGAAAGCAAGTTCTGAATTTCATTTGGAAATCAAGACCCTAGAGTCTAAAGTAAGGGTGGAGAAGCTTATTCCCCAAGGTGATTGAAAACTACTGGTGTTGGTTCATTGTGTTTTTTGAAAACCAAAGACACTGCATCCGTTTACCAAGAAATTTTGGAGCATTTCATGCTTCCTTGTGCTGACCAGCTTTTTGAAGATGCTGATTTCATTTTCCAGCAGGATTTGGCACCTGCCCATGTGGAAGATTTTTATTAATAAGATTTTACTCAATCAAGTATAATCAAGATGAATATAGTCACATATATGCATATGTGTCTTATTCCATCATAATCATATACCCTTTGTGTGAAAGGAATGTGCCTACGTCTGAAAAAAACATCCTGACCACCACAGATAGAAAACTCTTTTCTTTACCTTAGCAAGTCTCAGGAAACATCTGGAAAAACATGCAATGGGCCTCTTTTCTTTACCATAGCAAGTCCCTAGGGAGGTATCAAAATTGCAAGCATAAGGAAAAGTCTGACTATTTGGAAACGCCCTGTATAGGGTATATAATGAGATGCTACCTAGCATTCGGGAGATCTTCTCACAAAGAGGATCTCGGCTTTGTTTCTCTCTGAAATAAAGTCCATCTTCTGGAAACGAAACCCCGAGACTGTGTGATTCCTCAGATCCATGGCAGACAAAAATACACTACACCCACACTGCCAAAAGCACCAAAAGTTGATTAAATGGTTTTGGTCAAGTCAAGTCACCTTTATTTATATAGTGCTCTAAACAAAAAAGATTGTCAAAGCAACTGAACAACATTAATTAGGAAAACAGTGTCTCAATAATGTAAAAATGACAGTTAAAGGCAGTTCATCATTGAATTCAGTGATGTCATCATTCAGCTCAGTTCAGTTCATGTAGTAAATTAAGTGTCCCCAACTAAGCAAACCAGAGGTGACACCGGCAAGGAACCAAAACTTCATCGGTGACAGAATGGAGAAGAAACCTTGGGAGAACCCAGGCTCAGTCGGTGGGCCAGTTCTCCTCTGACCCGATGAAGCCAGCAGTTCAGTTCAGGCTGCAGCAAGTCAGATTGTGCAGAAGAATCATCGGTCTCCTGTGGTCTTGTCCCAGTGGTCCCAGTGATAAAGACTGGATCTGGTGGCTATGTTGACCTCAGAATAAGAGAGAAACAGACTAATCAGACTAATATTACCGTAGATGCCATTCAAATACTTAGGTGCTAAACCATTCAGGGCTTTATAAGTAACAAGCAAGATTTTAAAATGTGTACAATGTTTGATAGGGAGCCAGTGCAGTTTTGACAGATCTTTGCTAATATGGTCATATTTCCTGGTTTTTGTAAGAACTCTAGCTGCTGCATTTAGCATCTAGGAATACCTGAAGTTTGTTTATTAGGCATGCAGAACAACCACCCAATAAAGCATTACAATAATCTAACCTTGCGGTCATAAAGGCATGGAATAACATTTCTGCATTTCATATTGAGAGGATAGGCTGTAATTTAGATATATTTTTTAGATGGAAAAATGCAGTTTTACAAATGATAGAAATTAGATTTTTAAAGAAAGAATTGCTATCAAAGAGCAAACCTAGGTTCCTAACGGATGACGAAGAATTAACAGAGCAGCCATCAAGTCTTAGACAGCGTTATAGGCTATTACATGCAGAGTTTTTAGGTCCTATAATTAACACCACCTTTTTTAAATCGTCTATGCATTCCGTTTTTTTTTAATTGGTATGTTTCGACGGGCAGTGAAGAAATATAGAGCTGAGTATCATCAGCATAACAGTTAAAGCTAACACCGTGTTTTCTGATGATTCTAAGGTTAACATGTAAAGTGTGAAGAGTCATGGCCCTAGTACTGAGCCTTGAGGTACTCCATACTGCACTTGTGATTGATATGATACCTCTTCATTCAATGCTACGAATTGATGGCGGTCATATAAGTACGATTTAAACCATGCTAATGCACTTCCATTAATGCCATAAAAGCTTTCTAGTCTATGCAAAAGAATGTTGTGTTCAATAGTGTCGAACTCAGCACTAAAATCCAGTAGCACAAATAGAGAGATACAACCACAATCAGATGATAAGAGCAGGTCATTTGTCTCAGTATTATGATACCTTTTCTAGTATCTTGGACAGAAAAGGGAGATTCTAGATAGGTCTATAATTAAGTAGTTCTCAACTTTTGGGATCAAGTTGTGGTTTTTTGATGAGAGGCTTAATAACAGCCAGTCTAAAGGTTTTGGAGACATACCCTGATGGTAATGAGGAATTAATAATAGTCACAAGAGGATCTATGAATTCTGGAAGCACCTCTTTTAGTAGCTTAGATTGAATAGGGTCTAACATACATGCTGTTGGTTTAGATGATTTAACAAGTTTATACAATTCTTCCTATCCGATAGTAGAAAATGAGTGGAACTGTTCCTCAGGGGATCTATAGTGCACTGTCTGATGTGATACTGTAGCTGAAGGCTGCATTGTTACAATTTTATCTCTAATAGTATCGACCTTAGAAGTAAAGTAGTTCATAAAGTCATTACTGCTGTCATATTGGGAAATGTCAACACAATGTGCTTGACTTCCCAGAAAACTCACAAGACCTGAACCCTATAGAGAATCAATAGGATATTGTCAAGAGGAAAATAAGAAACCAAAAAAAAAAAAAAAAAAAATGCAGATAAGCTGAAGGCCACTGTCAAAGGAACCTGGACTTCCACTCCACCTCAGCAGTGCCACAAACTGATCACCTCCATGCCACGCCGAATTGAGGCAGTAATTAAAGCAAAAGTAGCCCCCACCATGTATTGAGTACATGTACAGTAAAGGAAAATTAAGAAGACAAACAATTCACAATTTTTCTTTTTATTGTTCTTATTAAGTATAATAATTTGTTGAGATAGTGAATTGGTGGGTTTTTGTTAAATGTGAGCCAAAGTCATCACAATTAAAAGGACCATAGACTTAAACTACTTCAGTCTGTGTGCATTGAATTTAATTACAATACACAAGTTTCACAATTAGAGTTGAATTACTGAAATAAATTAACTTTTCCATGATATTCTAATTTATTGAGATTCACCTTTATATGAAAGTTTTGGCTTTTATTTTGTAATACCACATCAGACAGTACTGATATGACACATCTGACACTGTGGGAAGGTGTACTCTCAATCTGAGGTTGAGTTAGTCTGTTAGTCTGTATTTTTTATAGATTTTTTAAAGTAAAGATGCAGAAGCAGATTTAGGAGGCTCTTATTTTGTAATTACACATCAGATAGTCCTGAAACAATGCAGCTGACATTGTGGCGAAATGTACTCTCAATCTGAGGTAGAAGTGGCCTGTGCAATCTATCATTTTTTTAGATATATTTTTGAAAGAAGAGATGCAGCATCTCGTTTATGAGATTTGGGAGGCTCTTATTTTGTAATTCCACATCAGACTGTCCTGAAACGATGCAGCTGAGATTGTGACAAGGTGTACTGTCAATCTGAGGTGAAATTGGCCTGTACAATTTATAACTTTTTTAATATACATTTTTGAAAGTAGAGATGCAGCAGATCATTTTTTAGATTTGGGAGGCTGTTATTTTGTAATTACACATCAGACTGTCCTGAAACGATGCATCTGACATTGTGGCAAAGTGTATTCTCAATCTGAGGTGAAAGTGACCTGTGCAATCTATGACTTTTATTTTTATAGATTTTTGAAAGTAGAGATCCAGCACCATAACTATGAGATTTGGGAGGCTCTTATTTTGTAATTAGACATCAGACTGTCCTGAAACGATGCATCTGACATTGTGGCAAGGGGTACTCTCCATCTGAGGTGAAAGTGGCCTGTGTAATCTATAACTTTTTTTTAATATACCTTTTTTAAAGTAGAGATGCAGCATCTCATTTATGATATTTGGGGGGCTCTTATTTTGTAATTCCACATCAGACAGTCCTGAAAGGATGCAGCTGATATTGTGGGAAGGTGTAATCTCAATTTGAGGTGAAAGTGGTCTGTGCAATCTATAACTTTCATTTTTATAGATTTTTTAATATAGAGATGCAGCATCTCATTTATGAGATTTGGGGGGGCTCTTATGTTTGTAATTGAACTTCTGGTACGATACTTGGACATTTCCAATCTGGGAACACTGGTTCTCTTCCAGCAAACGCTACTTTTTTTCCCCAACACACAGTCCGTTACTGTCTGATGCTGAATACCAAAATAAAAACCCTCTAATACTCATATTACAAAATAAGAACAGTAATACATGCTTGCTGCATCTCTAAATTTGAAAAACTATAAAAATAAAAGTTATAGAATATACAGAATGCAAAACTGCGATTTCTGGTAATAAGAAGTCAATAAATGCATTTATTTTATATATTTATACAACACAACGACATATGTAGCATGAATATGTAGTTATAGCGATGTTGTTTTTAAAATATCAAATCAGGTAATTTTTGAGGATTAGTGTTCAGTTACCGTTATTTTAAAAACTTATTTCAGGCTAACGTTAAGTTGTATAAACACAGGTTGCGGTTGCCTTTTTACGTTACATATTGTTCTTTTTTTTCACTGATCTCATGTTAACTAATGTCATATTGATGACTTTCAGATAGTACAGAGACAGGCTGTTGACAGTTGATTTTCAGCTTTGCACTGCACTATACTGTTAGCAGCAGCAATTAGCATGTTAAGTAAATGTAAAATGAAGCTTATTGTTTACAATTCTTACAATTACATATATTAATATAATTATGTACTTATTCATATACACAATATATTCAGGCATACTCGTATACAAACATGTACACTGCCATTCAAAAGTAATGATGCTGAAAATTCAGCTTGGAATCACATGAGTATATTACATTTTAAAATTGAAAACAGTTATTTTAAATTGTAATTATATATTACGGGATGACCTTTTCTTTGTATTTTTATTGAAATAAATGCAATTAACTATTTACAGCAATTCATGAATACATTTCTAATAAATTTAATAGCATACCAAGCATTTTGTATGTGTCCTTTCTTTCATGTTGTCCTTGCATAGTCTCCACCATGGTTTGCTGTGCTGCATGGGGATGCTCCACTCGGTCAGAGGAAGGTGTGCGAATGTATGGCTTCCCTGCTGACATGGAGAGGAGAAAATAATGGTTGGATCAAGTCAGCAGCAGCCATCTAAATATAAATAAAAATTACAACAACAACAAAAAATTGTTAGGTAATTATACTTAAATTTACTTAAACCTGAGCTGAGACATTGCAGGGAGTCATCAGTGTTACCTATAACTGTGCATTTAATATGTGGGTAAACAAAAAAACAAAACAAAAAAAGTTGTGTGTGGAAACTAAACTCAAGTCACTCTGCAGGCACATTTTGAGGAAAACCAATTTGTCATGACCAAAAAATTAAAGAGTAGGCTGAGACCAGATGCTATTCCCACAATCTTTGTGGTCAAAAAAAGGAGTGCCCCTGCTCCACGATCAGTGTTGGGGAGTTACTAGTTACATGTAACGGCGTTACGTAATTTAATTACAAAATAAATGTAACAGTAATCAATTACAGTTACTAAGAAAAAATGAGTAATTAAATTACAGTTACTTATGAAAATTGTAATGATTACAAAGAGGATTACATTTGAATATTTACACACATCCACATACAGCTTATTTCTTTCCCAAATTGCACTAAAACATGTGTCCCATAATCCGTAGAATTCAGTCATAAAAATGGAATTCAGCCTATAACGCGGATGAAATATGCCACATTTTGGATGAATGAATCAAAAGTAGGTCAGTAGGCCTACACTTGAATAAAAACGCGATATGGACTGGTGTCTGTGAATATTAAGCCGCAAAAAGACTGAATATGAATCCTGCACGTTCTGCGTTTCTGTGGAAATCAGGCGCTGACTGGACTTTGGGAGAACCGGGACTATTCCCGGTGGCCTGGCAGACGATTTGGCCCTACTTTGATATTGTTATTGTATAATTGCAGGCCGAACATACTAAAGCGATTATTTCCGAATCCGCCATTCGATAATTAAATCTCTAATAAATCATGAATCGGTTAGTTGTGACTGGCCATGGTTGGTCTCGCACGCTCTCTGCGCCTCCGCTGAACGGTTTGGATCAGACTCCGGAGTAATCAATGCGAGAGAGAGAGACCAGAGTGAACTGTGTAGCGCACAGCTGGAGCAGAGAAGCGACACTTCTGTTCAGGGTTTCAGGTGCAGGTCAGTTTCATCTGTAAATATGCTAATGTAGTTTTGTCTTTGTTTAATTAGTCAAGTAGCAGCAGCAGCACATTGCTCACACTCACTCAAAATACTGTATAAACGACGTCATTATTATCTATTGTAATGTTACAGTAGTAATATAGCAGACAAATCATCATATTTCCTTAGGAAAATTAATGTAGCCTATGGTATGGTACTAACCGTGGTTTAACATGGAATTTGTTGTAAAAAATAAATACAAGTGGTAATTCATTTGCCAAAAAACAAAACAAAATACACCTACAACATGGTAAAAGTCAAATAAAAATCTTCAGTATTAAAGTCATGAGAGAGATGGATGGATAATGGAAGTGAAGGTGCAGTTCAGGAGAGAACTCTTAATTATGTTGCAAGTCCCCCAACCTAAGGATTCAAATTTTTCATGTCAGGTCCATAAAAAAAAATAGGGTTGTCCATGTTTCAGAATGGGTTGTGGGTGTATGAGTGTGAGATTTCCCAGCCTATTTCTTTATTTTTATTTTGAGAAACTATCATCATATCATATACAAAGAGACAGCAGTGTTTCAAAAAGACACCAATGTTTCAGGAGTTTAGTACACAAAATAGGACACATGCTTATTAGATAACCGTATTTAAGTTGATGTATATGCTTTAATTTTTTTTTATTAACTATTTTTCCCCAAACCATTGTTAGATGCAGTTAGATGCCTGTACACTGTAAAAACTAAAGGTTCCTGGAGGCACCTTTTGGGGTTCTTCACTTCGCCACACCGGCGGAACCCTCTGAAGAGCTTCTAGGCACCACTCTAAATGGGGGTGGTTCTCTGAGGAACTTTCAATGGTTCCTGGAGGAACCCTTTTATTAGGATGGCCAGGAACCACCTGGGGTGCTTCAAGGCACCATTTCCCTAATTTCAGTTCTTCACCCCCTCCCCCGGTTTATTTATTTTTCCTGCTATTGACATTTTTTATGATTTAAAAAAACAAACTGAAAAAATAAAACAAATGCATATAAAACATAGTTTATTGATAAGCAACAATATCCATAATCACCTTAAATAGTCAATACTGCACATCACAATCCCATTCATGGACACATCAGTGTTAATATTGCTATAAACAAATATAAAACAACAAAAAAAAACATTTACACCTTGGTAAAATTATAAACAAATAAATGTGACTCAATTATCTTAGAACTTTAAAAAACATTTAATGTACCTGCAACAATGATACAATTTAAATTAATAAATTCAATTCAATTTTAGACACAATGCAACTAATAGTAACATTTTCTTTCCTGTTCTAAATTATGGAAACTGATTGGAAGAATTATCACAGGACATTTTAAGAAATTGATAAGCCTCAAGATAGCTTAATAAACCAGTTTCTCAGCAGCGGAAGTTGTTATAGTTGGGTTAACTTCGAGAGCAGTGAATGGGAGAGTATCACAAATATTTTTGCATTCTCATTTACTCAAATAACAAAACAAAAACTCTAAAGATAGCATTTTCACAACTTTCAATCAAAGGAAAAAATCTGACAGAGACTGATAACAGCAGTCAGAAGATAAAACAATGTCAAATTTAGCATTCCTCCAAAAGACTCTGGATTTGAAACACCCTTGCATTAGCTATTTTTTTTTTAGTAATTTGATACAAATGTGATATAATACAAAGTATAGCGTTATTAATGCACATAATTTTTAAAAAATCAAAATATTAAAAAATGGTGAGGATTTACGATGCTGATGGCCGCTGAAACACATCATCAGTCTTATGGAAATGGTCCATGGTCTCCTCCTGAATGGCCAACAGATACAGCAGAAAAACAGTGCGCTTTAGTGTACTTTTAATTGCTTTTCTGTATAATGTTGAACAGAACACAGTTACTCATAGTAAGGTGAACTCATGTCGGCAGGTTCATCAGCAAGAAGCTCCTCACCATCAGGAAAGACTGCAGTGCTGCTCTCACCAAATGGGTCTCCTGCTATTACCACAGCTGTTCTGAGATTATGTGTAGGCTGTTCATTGAAAAAAAGAGTGATTTACTAAAAATTAAATAACAAAATATTTACATTTATTCGTTTAGCACAGGTATTTTTTAAATTATCTTAAAAATGAGGAACACCACAGGAATTATTTTGTCATATTAGTGCATTGATGGTTGTGGGCTAATTAAGTGCACAATGTGTGTATAAGTTGTGTGTGTACACTACATATGTATACACACATGGACAAACTCATACTTACCTCATCATATACATCCAGGACAGCAGGATCATCATTTTACAGGAAGGGCAATGTTAGAATTACTCTGGAAACAATAAAAAAAGAGAAAAGAAAAAAAGAACTGTTAATAAACTATAAATAATTGAATGTTTTAGAAGTGTTTCTGGTGTGTCTCTGCAAAACTTATTTACACACCTACAAAAGATGGGGTACGTCCAGAGAGGTCTGTTTATTGTCAGCCAGCATCAGACTTCAGCAGCTGTCTGTCCTCTGCCTCACAGGTGTCCACTACAGAGACACATTTCTTTATTAACTGCTGAATAAAAAGAAGGGTCGTTTTTTAATTGTTTAATTCAGTTCAGTGTAACAGTGTACACAGTCATATATAATTTTGGATTAGGCCAAGCTGAAACACCATTTCAGTTATTTCAATGTCAAATAAATAATTAAATACTTACATAGTGCTGTTCTGTGAATCCTTTGAGACTTTAAGAGAAGTCATACTGGATTTTCTGAGGAGAGAAAATGATCAAAACCAGTTTTATGTAACGTTACCTTATGTGCAAATGACTCGAAAAATAGGCTAACGTTAATAGCCTTACGTTACATGTAACGTTACGTTAACATGGATGTGTAACTATTTAAAAAACGTAAAAGACAACAATAATTTAGAAAAGTTGAAGAAAAGAGTTACAATGAATAAAGGTAAACAATAAACATCATGTGTAAGTTAAACCTAACTAATAATTATTGTTTGTGACCTTGTGTTTGTAGTCTCCATTTCGTCCCACAAAGTGCATTAGACTCGTAAGCATCGCAGCTATTAAATTAATGGTTAAAACAAAACATTGTATGAATCAGTATACAAATAATAAATCTGTGTATTTATATCGGAGCCTTTACTCACCTTGCGCAGCGGGTGTTTCTTTCTTTGAGGAAAGGAGCCGTTACTTCCTTGTATTTGAAATCGCTCTTCCACGCGCATGCGCGCAAACAGCAGGAGCGCGAGGACGCCAAGCCTCATGAATTTTCTTCTTCTTGACAAAAGCTGAACAGTTATTTCTGATTAATTTTAACTTATTTCATTAGGGGAAAAAAATAATCTAAATATTACTATTGTACCGATTGTTATAATTATAGTTTTTTTTTATTAAATTAATGCGTTTAGTCATATTAAGTTGAATAATATTTTTAATGTTTGCTTTAAAGTTTCAAAGTAAACTATCCTCCTTCAAATGATTTAACATTTAGCCTATTTCAATAAAACTATTTTTAGTTATTGCAGTATTTAAGTTTAAGTCTGGAGGAAATTAATAAATAATAATAACAAACATGCTGTAGCCACTGGATGCCTGTTTGCTTGTATATATTCCCTATTGCTGAGAAGTGTTTTCAGAAATAATTGTAACATTTTAGTTGGATATTCTGTCTGTTTAGAAGATTTTGTATGTCCTTTTGCTTTTGTTATTTAATTTATTTATGTTTTGACAGATCAAATGTGAAGATTTGTTCAACCATTTAGGTTTTTTTTTCACATGCAAGTGCCACAAAACTAATTGTTCCATCACATTCCTAAAAAGTAAATAATAATAATAATAAGTCACATTTAATTTTTGTCACTTCTCTGGGTTCTTCCAGATGCTGGCTTTTACAAGTGAGATCTTCCAGGAACCACTTTAATGTTAACAGAGCTTGCAGTAACCCTTTTTTTAAATGTGAGTTCCTCCAGGAACCTCCAGAGCACTTTGAGGTCTCAGTGTAATGAAAGGGTGACTCCAGAACCTCAGAACTGGGAACAAAGTGCTTCAAGGATCCCATGAGTTCCTGCACGAACTGCAAAGACTATAATGGTTCTTCCAGGAACCCTATTATGAGAAAAAGAGCTTTGAGGCACTTAAAATACATTTTAAGGTTCCTGGAGTACTCAAAAGGATACCTGAGGCACCTTTAGTTTTTACAGTGTAGTTATGCAAAGATTTGGTTTCAAAAACAGTATCTATAAACTATTTCTTTTGATTTTAAATCTGCATCGAACTTCAGATCAATCTCATTAAAGTAAAAGGCAGTACTAAAGTCTGATTGTGTGGTGGATGTGTTCAAATGGGATCATCTTAATTCAAGTGATGAAGGATGGTGAAAGTCTGACAGTGTTGAGCACTACTTTAAGGTTAAACCTGCATGGTGTAAATGGTTGAAGATGATTAACAGTTGCAAATAAACATTCATTAGAAATTTATAAAAGTAATCAAAAAGTACTCAAAAGTAATTAGTTACATTACTTTTTTAAAGTAATTAAAAAAGTTACACTGCTATTACATTTTAAACAGGGTAACTTGTAATCTGTAACCTATTACATTTCCAAAGTAACCTTCCCAACACTGTCCACGATGCACCCCTAGACCTGTAAACATACAGCAAAGCGCTGCTGATTACAGCTATATTATTTCAGGTGATACATATATAATAAGTACAAACTCCTATTATTTGAAGTAATATTTCTAATTTTGAAGTGATGTGATATTTTCAATATTTAAAATGAGCAATTCCATGTATTCTGCCTCTATCAGTTTCAAAGGTTGTGGAAAAAAAGAATGAGGACACTTAGAGAAGGGAAAGTGACAGTGAAGAAATAGAGGACGAGGCTAGAGAGGAGAGACAGGGACAGGTGACACTACTCAGTCAGCCAGCAGCAAGTCAGTCAGCAGCCAATCAGCATTCCAGTGAACCATCAGCCAGTTACCTGGGTCTATTAAAAAAATTAAAGAGACCAGAAAAAATATTTAAAAAATGCAAAGGCAGCACTAAGAAAAATAAAGAATGAAAATGAAGCTATCAAAAAAAAAAAAAAAAGGACCCTCAGCACTCCTGACCTGCATCATCACTGATGCTCCATCACAGAACAGTCCAGTGGCACCACTAATCCTCCACCCACCAGCACCCACAGATTGTTACAGTATGTTACTTTTATACACTAACAAGTTTAAGTATATAATACAGTAGTATTATATGTTATAGACAGGTTATATCATATAGACAGGTAATAGTCAATGAATCACAATGACTAAAAACACTCCACCCATGTTTTTGCAAACTCAATTCACTCTGAATTTATATCAGTAGGGTGCATTTTATTATTAAGGAATTTAATTATTTAATACGTGTAATAAGGAACAAACTTTATAACCTCATTTTACCACTTCCACTCACTGCTGTCACATGCGGTCAAACGTTATATTGAACTAATAGGCTATGTAACGTTAGCTAACTTTCCCCACCCTGCAAAAAAAAAAAAATATGTTTAGACTCCTTTTCTCTAATTCCAAACACGATTCAGCTACAATCCTAGCCTAATCTGTTAGTTATCTGATAACATCCCTTAAATCTACTAATTTAATGAGTAATAATCTACTAGAAGGTTTTAACTTACAATTTATTGTTATTAAGATGTACTGATAATATACAATCATATTATTTAAACGTCTTACCTTTTAAAAGTGCGTCGCAAACGGTTTGTTCTGCTGCATCTCTACGACCCGGCATCGGTTTGCTGCTACTTCCGGGAACTATTGAGAGGCTCCACTAGCCGCCATTGCTGTAAAAAAAGCGTTCCATTCGAGTCAATGGAGTTGTCGCAACTGTCTCTCTATATGGCTCTGCCTATACCTACCATTGTATGAATGACAGACTACAACGGTTTGACTTAAAAATCTCCAAATTGGATCTAATGAAGAAAAACAGTCACCTACATCTCGGATGCCCTTGGGGTAAGCTGATAAACACCACATTTTTATTTTAAAGTGAACTAAAGTTAAAAACTGAAACCGAGTTAGTTGTTCAGTTGTAATCATGTACTCACAGTAAGATTGTTACAAACATATAAAACTACATTTCTAGAAACCTACATTGTTGGTTATCTTTTCAGTTTTTCTATAGAAAAAGATGCCTTCAAAGTGAATGGCAGCTGAGGCTGACAGTCCCTAATATTCTGCCTAAATTTTCTCTTTTTTTTTTCTTCTTTACTGTATTGAAGACATTCTTAAAAATTAGAGGCCATAAAAGGTCCATTTTCAAATGTCAATTAATTATCAGTGAGTCTCAAATCACATGGTTTGTTTTCATTTAAGAACATGTGTTCCTTCATTCATTCATTTATTTATTTGTCTGTTTATTTATTTATTTAAATCATGAAAGACATGACATTGTGTGGCATGGTCAGGGACTACATAATTTTATCACTGTTTTTTCTACACCAAGTTATCCAGAATAAATGACAAATCATAGAATAAATATCCAGAATAAATAATAAATTATTCTTTAAAGAGCCACACAGATGGGAAATCAAAAATTACCTGTATTACAGTGTATGATGTAGCTGTCCATCAGTGTAAACAATGTGCAAAGTAATTAAACCAAAAAGTACACGATTTATAAAGTTATTGGCTTCTAAAGTAAGGAGTCGACTCTGAATCGCTGAAACGAGTCGTTATAGATTTTTTTTTTTTTTTTTTTTTTTTATTGTGCAAAAATTATTAAAAAAAATGTACAAACATATACATCTCACAACAAGTACAAAAACAAATAAACATTAGAAAGAATATGTTAAATAAAACAATTCATGCCAGGGGTAAAATTACAACAATTTAAAGTAACAAAAAGCTTCATAGGTCTTTCTTGCTTTTTTGTTCTTAATTGTATCCAATGTAGTACCATATTGTTTAATCTCTTTTATAAAATGTTCAAAGTTTGGCTTAGCTTTAGACCATTTTTTCACATGAATGTGATATTTTCCAAGCAAAATTAAAAGTTGTGTAAGTGTCAGGATTCCACCACCATCATCATCACTCCCTCCACCCACTCGCTCGTCATCCCCTGAATATTAATTGTCATCACCTGCATCTCTTCATCCTCATCACCGTCACCTGCTATCCTTCATCACTGCTCACCCTTATATACCCACTCTCAACCTTCAGTCTCCGTCTGATCTCGTCATTACATGGCTTACAGACTCTATCTCAACACTCGCCTGAGAATCCGCGAATCTTCTGGGAACCCTCAAAGATCGGCCAATCTTCTTCTGCCTTCAGTCCTCCTTCGGTGATTCCACTTCCACTTACTGTGATCAGAGATCGTTCCGTTGTATTGATATTGGTCCATATTCGCTCTCACTCTGATATTCCCGTCTGGTTCGGAGCATTCTGCTAATAAAACTCACATACGGTCCATCCTGTCTGCCTCCTGTCTCGTTTGTGACAGTAAGAAAGCACATTGTACTTTTTGAATCAATATTGTCCTGTAAAAAAAAAAATACAATATCATACAAATCAATTTGTATACAGGTTCCAAACAATCTAGAAATGAAATTAGATACATCCAACCAAAACATTTTTGAATAAATACAATAAAAAAAAAGATGAGTCAAAGATTCTTTGGCATTACTACAGAATTCACATGTATTTTCAATATTCAAATTGAAACGTTCGAGCAATTCCTTAACAGGGTAAATTTTGTGTAATATTTTATAGGATACCTCTCTAATCTTGTTATTAATAAAAAACCTATTTGTTATTGACCATACTTTTTTCCAATGAATGTTTTCATATTTAGTAGACCAAAACATTGTTGAACATGGTAAATAGTTTGTTTTTAAAATGTTTCTAATATATTTATTACTACATTTATCTACTACAATATTAATATCTCTAATAAATATTATATCACTACAAAAACTAGTTTGATGATCAATGCTAACAGGAGAGAATCCAGGATTTCGCAATAATGATACCACTCTGCCAGGGATTGCATCAAAGATAATAGAGTATTCTCTTGGCCTCACAGGGATCATAAATTTATTTAGAAATTCAGAATATGTTAAAAGCAGACCTTGTTCATTAAGCAACTGACTAACTGTAAGAATTCCACTGTCGTACCATGTCTGATTAAAGATTGACTTTTTTTTGTACAAGATATCTTTATTATTCCATATAAAATATTGGTGCGGTGAAAAGTTATGTTTATAGATTAATTGCCAAGCCAGCAGTGCCTGCTTATGAAAGTTTGCCATTTTCACTGGGATTTTTTCAACTGAAAAATTACATTTTAAAAGGAAATTAATGCCACCCAAAGAGTTAAATATGTAATTTGGGAAAACATTCCATACACTATCTTTATTTTTAATAAATTCAATTATCCATTTTATCTTAAACACATTATTAAGATCTGCAAAGTTTAAAACTTCAAGGCCACCAAAGTCTCTGTTATTATTTATAATATCTTTCCGTAGATAGTGTATTTTTTTCTTCCAAATAAAATCATAAAGTATCTTATATAATTCCCTGACAACTTTTTTTGGAACATCTGCTGACATAGATATATAAACAGACCTCGAAAGCCCTTCTGCTTTTGAGAGTAGAACACGTCCATATAGGGACAGATCTCTCATAAGCCACATACTGAATCTGTTCTTAATTTTTTCAATAATAGGGTCAAAATTTAACAGGCTTCTCTGATTCAAATCTTTACACACCTTTATCCCAAGGTGTGTGACTTCGTCTTTAATTGGTATTCCACAAATTTCTTTCAGGAAACAATCTTTAAGAGAGAATAAAGTGGATTTATTTTTATTCATCTTCAATCCCGAGATTCTGGAAAATTCTTCAATACATTTAATAACTTTATCTATTTCTTCACTATTTTTAACAAAAATTGTACTATCATCTGCTAATTGGCTAAGTTTAATCTCTTTACCAAACACTGAAATTCCTTGAAAACTTGCTTTTTTGACATGAGCAGCCATGACTTGAGTAACCAATATGAAGAGAAAAGGTGATATAGGACAACCTTGTCTTATCCCACGGCCCATATCAAATCTCTGACAGGTACCGTGAGACAACTGGACTGAACTATTACAACCATTATAAAGCGTACGAATTGCCTTTTGAAAAAAATGCCCAAAACCAAAAAAGTCAATAACTTTGAACATAAATTGATGTTCAATAGTGTCAAACGCTTTATAGAAGTCAATAAATAATATAAAACAATCATCTGAGATAAGGTGTCTATAATCAATTAAATCTAAAATTAATCGTATATTATTTCCAATGTAACGGCCTTTCAGAAAACCTGACTGCTCTTCATCAATTATTGTATTTAGATTTTTCTTAAGTCTTTTTGCAAAAATCAATGAAAAGATTTTAGTATCATTATTTAATAAACTAATTGGTCTCCAATTTTCTAAGAACAATTTGTCTTTGTTAGGCTTGGGTATAAGTGTTATTACTCCTTGTTTTAGTGATGCGGCATTTCTCCCAAATCAATTGCTTCTTTAAAGACTGCCAATAAAAAGGGTGCAAGGTCATTACAAAAAGTTTTATAAAACTCCCCTGTCAATCCGTCATTTCCAGGAGACTTATTTTCTTTAAGACTATTTATACAATTTGTGATTTCCTGAATATTTAATTCTTTATCACATACATTTTTGTAATCTAAAGTAATCCTATTAATATTGGTGGATAAATTATTAAGAAAACGATCTGAATCATTTAGTTGATTATTTGGACTATATAATTTACTATAAAATTGATTAACAAAATAAGATATATCTTTGGTATTATCACTAGTAAGCCCATTTATTATTAATTTGTTTACAGAAGTTATTTCTCTATTTCTTTTTTCTAACCCAAAGAAATATTTAGTATTTTTTTCTCCTGCTTCCATACATTTTTGTCTTGACCTAACGAAAGCACCCCTAGCTTTCTCTTCATAAATATTATCCAGCTCATTCTGCAGTGTAGCAAGTTTTAATAATTCAGTGCTTGACATATTTTGGTTAGCTCTAGAAGTGATGGATATAATTTCATTAATTATATTGTTTTCTTTTTCTTTTTTCTTTTTCTTAATAGATTTTCCATACGACATTGCAAATTTCCTTATTTCAAATTTAGTTTGTTCCCATAACTTCCCATAAGTTTGAATCAAAGAAGCCTGTTGCCAATATTTAACAATTAAATTCTTAATTTGTTCACAAAAATCATTATGTTTCAATAGACTATTATTTAACTTCCAATATCCTCTCTTAACTCTACTTGATTGACAAGCTAACACACTAATTTGAATAGATATGCCTTTGTGATCCGTTAAAACTGATGGTTCAATAGTAACAAATTCAACTCTGTCTTTTATATGTTCTGAAATGAGCCAAAAATCAATACGTGATTGTTGAGATCTGTCCCTATTATTCCATGTATACATAAGTGACTGTGGATTGTTATATCTCCATATGTCAATTATGTTCAGTCGTAAACAAACATTGCTTAATTCACTTGCCATATTGTCAATTCTAGGTGGCCATCGATCTCGTTTTCCATCAAACACCATATTAAAGTCACCCCCCCAAATTACTTCAGCAGACGGGAATTTTGAATGAAGATGATTTATATGACCTTCGATATCTTGAAGTATTAACTCGTTAGATTTTTTATTATTGGTGGCATATATATTTATAATAATAATTTTAACCTGGTTTATATCAACAAGTAGAGCAATCCAATGACCTTGATCATCTGTTTTGTGACTTAGAATTTTCCCTGAAAATCTATCCTTTAAAATTGTAACACCTGCTGTTCTATTTGAGGCACCAAAAGAGAACCAGATGTCACAACCCCACTGATTCTTCCAAAAAAGCGCATCATCCTTGCAGGCATGAGTTTCTTGAATGAAACAAAAATCAGCTTCTTTTCCTTTACAAAACAAAAACAGAGCTTTTCTTTTTAGCATGTTCCGTAAACCCCTGGCATTAACTGAAAAAATTCTTATTGACATGAACTTGAAAGAAGAATTTTAATAAAAAATTCTTGATGGAACAATTAAATGAAAAATGAGTAAACTGGAATGTAAGTGTTGAGAGAGTATAAGGGTACTCTTACTTCCAAATTTTCATAAAAGTCACAATTCAAATTCAAATTTTGAGATCCTGTTTGCTTAAATTTAACGGAAAATAAAATAAAGTTAAGTCTTTTTTTATAGTCCCAGTTTCACAAAAGAAAAATCAAGTGATGTATTCACGTTAACATCTTTATAATCTTAAGGTTATTTTAGAAAGAAAAAAAAAAATATATATATATATATATATATATTTTTTTTTTAATTATGTCCAGCTCTCTATATTTAAATTAAACAAATTATTGGTTAGTAAGGCAAACAGAATTTTCGTAGCAGACTGGAATTCTAGACCAATGACATTAAGCACGGTTAAAGGTTTGATTTCTTTACCATTCACTATTGCCTTGACTCCCACATAGAAGGCCCTCTTGCCTTCTTTACGTGCTTTGTCAATTACAGGCCAAAGGAGATTTTGTGTAGCTCTATCTTTGATCGTGAGGTCTTCTTTGAAGTACATCTTGTTCTGTTTAAGGAAGTCATTTCCCTTTGCTCCTTTCCATGTGAGGTCTCGAGCTGTTCTGGAAGCAAATCGTATTATTACTGGCCTCGGTTTCTTTCCATTGCCGCTGTCTGCACTAGATCTTCCAATACGATGAGCAATGTCCACATTATTCGCCACGAAATTACGCTCTTCCTCGACAACCACCGCTTTGCAGATCTCAATCACCCGAGACTTGACATTATCATCGGTGCGTTCAGTCAGCCCTTCTAAACGCAGATTCCATCTCCGACAGTATCGATCCTGATCATTCAGTCTGTCCTCTAAATCAGAGACACGTTTCACAAACTCTTCATTTTTGTTTTTCAAATCTTCGTTTTCTTTTCGAATGTCAAATATTTCAGAATGCACAACTTCCAGTGCTTCTTTCAAGAGGTTGATGCTGGCCGAATTTTCTTTCACCATGTCTTTTATTTCTTCGGAAGACTGTTTGATTATTTGAATGATGCTATTTTGTACCTGACTTAACGTTAAATTCTCTGATGTAACGTTATCTCCTTTTGCGAGCTTCTTCGGTGGACGTGTTTTGGACGGCGTGTTAGGGAAAGAGTCACATTCACCTCCTTTTTTGCTTCTGCAACTGTAGGAGTGCAAGTCGTCATTAAGTCTTTTCTCTGTCATCTTTTGAACCTCAACGTCCATTTCTTCTGAAGAATCCATGGTAACTCAAGCTCTAAATAAACTCCAAAGCAGCTAATTTTTGTCAGAATCTCAGTAACACATAAAACAAGTGTGACTTATTAGTTATATCAACATTAGTAAGATATACCCGAAATTTATTTTACGCAGCCGTGCAAATGCATCTAGTCATGTCGCCATCTTGTGCGCCTCCCAGTCGTTATAGATTTCAAATCCTTTGCCCATCTCTATGTACGTCACTAGGAACACTTTGCATAATAATCTCCGCCTACCGTCTTGGGAGAAACGGAACTCTGACCTGCCCCACCCCCCTCACAGACGCTCTGGTTGGTGTGATAGCATCATGTCGAGGAGACAGTGTGTTTTTAATTGTAAAGGCAAGTTTGTTTTATTTTCACTGCCAAAGAATGAAAATCAGAAGAACCAATGGCTAAAATTCATTTTTACCACAATACCAGAGCAGTACAACAAATCCCTTCTGTTGTGTTCACAACATTTCACTGATGACTGCTTTTCTAATCTCGGTGAGTACAGCGGGATTTTCAAAGCCTTTGGCCATAAAAGATGTTTCATTACCAACTTTATTTAGAACAACGAGCATCTCCGAATCACAACGCGAAGTATGATTATGAAGTTATGTGTCTGTTTTCTCCCGAGCGTCTTATCAGTATGTGTGCTGTCTGCAGCCTGATCGTCATGTACAAACACGTCATTAAAATGAAGTGTAACTCCGTGAATACTCAACGAAGTGACATGAGAGAGATATCTATATAAAGCTTGACATGTCTACTTTAAAACTAAACAAGTGCTGCCGAAAACAGATATTCTGTGATAAAGTAATCCATATGAAAACAACGCAATGTCTGTTTTTCATGTCTCCCTTCGTGACCACGCCCCCGCGCTGAACGCGCTATTCAGATTCAAACTGAAGCGTGCGGCTTGAATACACCCACACAGAAGAAAAAGCAGCGAGAGTGTTCAGGTTTTTTTATTTTACTGTTTGCTTCACGGTGAGAGGAATAAGACATAATTCACCCCAAACAGATGCTAACGCATAGTTTACCGTGGAGGTGTGTGCGGAACGACCAATCAAAACTGACTATGTTAGTTGACCAATCAGAACACAGTATGCTACCGAAAGGTGGGGTTTAAGGAAACTGAATCTTTTGAACAGCTTCGCGTGAACCGTTTGGGGATCTCTGATAAAATGATATTTTGACAAAATTACAATGTTTTTTAACCTTGGATGGATTTAAACCTAATGTACTGGACTTATAAACAGTGATAGGAAGCTTAGAATTTTCATCTTACTGGCTCTTTAATCAATCCATTTCTTTAATGGGCAGTGGATAAAACGATGGCTGATCAGCATGGAAGGGAGAATAATCTTGCCAGATTTTCTCTCTGGACTTGCTGCATTGTTTTCTTTGTATTACATCTTTAATTTGCGGTACCAAGAGGAAACAGCATGCTCACTGGAAATCCTTCAAAGGTAACAAGTTTGCACTTATGTTTTTTTTTTGTTTGTTTATATTAGTATGTGATTACAGGAATAGTTCACCCTAAAATAGGGTTCTCATTTAAAGTGTTACTCCACCCAATTATTATTATTTTTATTTCATTAACCACTTACTCCCATGTTGTTCCAAACCTGTAAAACTTTGTTTGTCCTCAGAACACAATTTAAGATGTTTTAGATGAAAACCAGGAGGCTTTTAATCATCTCATTGACTGCCAAGTTAATAACTCTGTCAAGGTACAGAAAAGATTGAACCACTGACAGCGGATGCAGTCGCTGTACCGGTCTGTCGTGGTGAAGAAGGAGCTGAGCTGTAAGGCAAAGCTCTCGATTTACCGGTCAATCTACGTTCCTACTCTCACCTATAGTCATGAGCTGTGGGTCATGACTGAAAGGACAAGATCCAGGATAAAGGCGGCCTAAATGAGCTTTCTCCGTTGGGTGGCTGGGCACTCCCTCAGAGATAGGGTGAGAAGCTCAGTCACTCGGGAGGAGCTCAGAGTATAGCCGTTGCTCCTCCACATCGAGAGGAGCCAGCTGAGATGGCTCGGGCATCTATTTCGGATGCCTCCTGGAGGCTTTCCCAGGGAGATGTTCCAGGCACGTCTCACCGGGAGGAGGCCCTGGGGAAGACCTAGGACACGCTGGAGGGACTTTGTCTCCCGGCTGGCTTGGGAACGCCTCGGGGTCCCCCCGGAAGAGCTGGAAGAAGTGGCTAGGGAGAGGAAACTCTGGGCATCTCTGCGACTGTTGCCCCCGCGACCCGGCCCCGGATAAGCGGAAGATGATGGAGGGTGGAGTAATCCTTTAACCTGCTGTGCTGTATATTTTGCAATTTTACTAATTTTAGCATACCTGAATTAAAAAAATGTGCCCAGTCAAGCACACCAACACCATGGTCATTTAACAAAGCAGGGTAGGAGCCAAATCCTTCTGGAAAATGAAATCAGCATTTTCAAAAAGCTGGTCGGTAGAAAATGTCTTTGTAAATGGGTGCAGTTACTTTGATTTTCAAAAAACACAATGGACCAACACCAGCAGATGACATTGCACCCCAAATCATCACAGACTGTGGAAACTTAACTCTGGACTTCAAGCAACGTGAGGTATTAACTTCTCCACCCTTCCTTCAGACTCTAGGACCTTGGTTTCCAAATTAAATACAAAACTTTCTCCCATCTGAAAAGAGGACTTAGAACCACTAGGCAACAGTCCATTTCTTCTTCTCCTTAGCCCAGGTAAGACAACTCTGACGATGTCTGTGTCTGTGGTTCTGGAGTGGCTTAAAAAGAGGAATATGACAACTAGCCAAATTCCCTGACACGTCTGTGTGTGGTGGCTCTTGATGCCTTGACTCCAGCCTCAGATTCATTCCTTGAATCGATTTTCTCTTGACAATCCTCATAACGCTGAGGTTCTTTTGGTTGGTGGTGCATATTTTTCTTCCACACTTTTTCCTTCCACTCAGCTTTCTGTTAACATGCTTGGATACAGCACTCTGTGAACAGCCAGCTTCTTTGGCAATGAATGTTTATGGCTTAGCCTCCTAGTGAAGGGGGTCGATGGTTGTCTTCTGGACAACTGTCAGATCAGCAGTCTTCCCCATGATTGTGTAGTCTAGTGAACCAAACTGAGAGATCATTTTGAAGGCTCAGGAAACCTTTGCAGGTTTTTTGAGTTGATTAGCTGATTGGCATGTCGCCATATTCTAATTTGTTGAGATAGTGAATTGGTGGGTTCTTGTTTAATGTGAGCCAAAATCATCACAATTAAAAGAACCAAAGACTTAGAGGGCTTTTACACTGGGCTCGTTTGCTGTGGTCCGAGCCCGAGCGCGATTGTTCCCAGCGCCCCCGTTGGTCTGCTTTCACACTCAAAAGTTGTATCAAACAATGGTGCGTTTGCAGTCACCTTACATCATTGCAAACTCACACGGAAATGCCTGGAGAACACAACGCGACTGAGCATAGTTGTAATTTTTTTTTTTTTTTTTTTTTGGTGCTATTATGCAGGGCATAATAATACATTTTAATTATAAAATTTTAATTGTTTAATTTTGACTTTTAGGAGTGTGTGGAATCAAGCTCGGCTCTCTTGTGTGTTGAGGAAACAATGATATCGACAGTGTTACGCATGCACGGGATACTTTACTTCCTGGACAAGTGCGCACCCGAGTCCTTGTTGCTTGCACATTTGCGTGAACTGCGACCACATCTCCGGAGCAACCGAACTCAGACCACCTTCTCCAGGTAGTCTCGGGTTCGGTACCCCAGTGCGCACCAGGGTCCGATGACAGCGTTCACATTAGCAATTTTTCATGCGAACCGTGCCCTGTTCCACACTAAACTGCCAGTTTGAAAGACCCCTTAAAGCTGCAGTAGGTAACTTTTGTAAATATATATTTTTTACATATTTGTTAAACCTGTCATTATGTCCTGACAGTAGAATATGAGAGATAATCTGTGAAAAAATCAAGCTCCTCTGGCTCCTCCCAGTGGTCCTATTGCCATTTGCAGAAACTCCATCGCTCCCGGTAAAAAATAACCAATCAGAGCTGCGGTCCGTAACTTTGTGTTCAAAATGTAGAAAAATTTATATAATAAGCGAGTACACCATGAATCCATTTTCCAAACCGTGTTTTTGGCTTGTCCTGAATCACTAGGGTGCACCTATAATAAGTGTTTATATTCAGACTATTTTTGATTGCTTCGGGGGTACCGCGGCGGAGTAACCCAGTACCTTTGTGATTCTTCATAGACATAAACAGAGAGAAGTAGTTCCGGCTACGATGTTCTTCCGCAAGACGCAAGCAGTTCTGTTTATTAACCGCTAGAGCGTCAAAAGTTCCCTACCGCAGCTTTAAGGGGAAGTCGTGGCCTAATGGTTAGAGGGTTGGACTCCCAATTGAAGGGTTGTGAGTTCTAGTCTCGGGCCGGACGGAATCGGGGGTGGGGGTAGTGCATGAACAGTTCTCTCTCCACCTTCAATAGTATCAAATCTTTTAAAAATACTTATGAACTTTGAATGGCACTTTATTTAAGGTGTAGTTGGAACTCCCCACTCATGCAGTTGTTTTTCAGAAATATGTAGTGGGCTGATGTTTGTTTTTTGTTTTTCCTTCTGTATTATTGTTTATTTGTATACTAGAGGCCATTTTGGGCTGATTTTAGGCTAGATTCTGTATTTTATGTTCTGGAGAATGATTTCTATTGTGTATTGTTTTTTTTTTTTGTGTTTTTTTCTAAGCCATTTTTGCATTTTGTAATTTTTGCCTGTTTTAATGCATAATGTATTAACAAGCACTGTGCAGAATTTATGGTGTTGTATTAAAATAATAAAGATAAATAAAAACAATGCACATTTTTCTTTTTTTTTCTTTTTTGTAATCCACACAGACAAACATAAAATGTAGTGCATAATAGTATTTTAATGTAAAATACAGTGGTATTGTTTAGCATGTAATTTAACAGCTAAATGCTGTATTTAACAAAACGGTATCATTCTGTTATTTTCTAAAACAGTAGTGCATGGTATTTTTACAGTATGATGCTGGAAACCTCAGCTGCCAGTAGATTACCATTTTTTTTACGGTGTAGATACCCAGGGTAAATGTGATGTGGTAGAGGTATGGTCACAGGAAGGTTGGATGAAGGTGATCAATTTATAATCCCTGCAATCAGTTAAAATTAGATTAATTGAATATAATAAGAACTAAGGCCAGGGATATTTTAATATGGTGTGGGATTTTAATGCACGCAATTCACTGTGGGGAAGTTTATGCACAGATTGGAATGGAAGAGTTGTAGAAGGGTTTATGGAGGAACAAACTTTAGTGTGTTTAAATAATGGGGAAGTTTATGCACAGATTGGAATGGAAGAGTTGTAGAAGAGTTTATGGAGGAACAAACTTTAGTGTTTTTAAATAATGGGAAGGTAACTCGATTCAATATAAGGGATTCTTCAACTTCTTGTCCAGATCTTACAATAGTTCTGGGAACTATAGCATTGGAATGTAGATGGAAAGTCCTAGATCATTCAACATTAGGTAGTGATCATTTTCCAATAATATGTGCTTTTGGAATGGAAATTTATTACCAAAATAACACAAAGCAATCCAGGTGGAAATTTTATAAAACTGAGTGGGAAAAATCTAACAAGTTATTCATTGATGGAATGGAGAATTATATTACTGAAGATGATATAGACTTATGTTCTGAAAGATTAAACACTTTTAAAATGTGGGAACTAAAATAGTATTAATGACAGTTAGAAATACTGCCCCAGGGAAAGATAGAGTTTGCTATAATACTAGTAAACAAATGGATGAAGTAATATTTAAAGCAATATTGGATCTTTTTAATAAAATATGGATAGAAGGTTAACTGTCTTTAGCCCTATTGGGACGGGACTAGTTTTACAGGGGTCGTTAGTGAAATCTGCGTTTCACAGACGTACTTGGTGATTTTAATCCCGTCCGAATCTGCCACGTCTGTGTTTTTCACACACAACCTCTGTGATAATTCCAGAGCAAATTACCTACCGTTTTCAGCAAACTCAGTGATCCTCTGAGAAAACTAATCCCGTCCGAATGCGAATGTCTGTGATTGCCGGTGATATTTTATTTCACAACGCGTTTAATTCCTTGTGTGTTTTGGCCAACGTGAATTACCGTAGATGCTCTTACCGCGCGGATGTTTGATAGATTTGCTTAGCGACAAATAAATAATAATAAAAAAAATAATACAAATAATAAAATCAAGAGCAAGATCGCGTAAACTGTTAATACCGGCTATTGTAATATCAGCATCAGGGATTACTCACGTTCATTTATGTACTCAGTTACATAATGTTTTAATTACATCTAATAAAAAAAGGAAAACAAGTTAAACTAAAGGAACCACACATTAACATGGTTTTGTTATACTAGCCATTTAGTATTTATTGTGTAATAATACTAAGGCAATCATTCTGAATGAATGCAATGCACGCATACAGAGCGCGTGATATCTGTGACGTCCAGATGCACAAATCAGACCCTCCCACCTCTGTGATAAACACAGAGATGTTAGTCCCATCCGAATCGGTACATGAAAATCACAGACGTCAGGTGGTAAGAATCGAAACTCAAAGTTTAGAAAACTAGTCCCGTCCGAATAGTGCTTTTATCATGGAAACAAGCTTTCCTAATTTCTATTCCAAAGATGTGGAGGGAAGGAGGTGTTATTAAAGTTGCAGAGAATAGGAAGATTTTATAATTGGGTTTTAAGCTTCTTGTTTGGTCAAAAGATTCAAGTCAAGGTGGGTAGTGTATTATCTTAGATGGTGAATGTAGAAAACAAAACTCCTTAGGGAAGTGCTGTAAGTCTTATATTATTATATCAATTATGTGGTGAAGGACTTCATCCAGGAATTTCAACAGCATTATACGCTGATGATGGAGCAATGTGGAAGAGAGGGAAAAATGTTTTATATATTGTACATAAAATCCAGGAAGCAATAGAAGGTGTAGTGAAATGGGGATTCAGATTTTCTATATCCAAAACGTGTTGTCAGTTTAAAAAAATAAAAATAAATAAGAAGGATTGCAAAAAAATATTAATTGTATTTATATAAACAACCATTAGAAAGGGTAACAAAATGTAAATATTTTGGTTTGTGGTTTGATTTTAAAATAACATGGAAAATCCATATTGACTACATTGAATAGTGTAGTAAAGTACTAAATCTAATGAGATAGTATGGGGGGTGGTAAACAGTTAATTTTGTTTGGCTTCCAGCACATTGATATACCAGGAAACGAAAAAGCTGATAAAACAGCTAAAGAATAACTTAATCTGAATACTCATGCTATTTCAGTTTCACTCAGCAGGATGGAGGGGAAAAGTATCAAGCTTGCAATTGGAAATGGCAAGGGAATCGGAAGGTTTACAGGAAGACATTTTTATAGTTTAGAAAACGGTAAATCAAAGCAAATTGATACTGAACTTCAGTAGAGAAAATCAGGTAATTTTAACAAGACTAAGGATGGGTCAGATAAAACTTAATTCTAAACTTCATATAATATGAAAACACAGTACTGGATTATATTAAACATGTCAAGTAGAGGAAACAGATCATGTGTTGTTAATCTGTCCTATGTATGAACAGGAAAGGAATGAACTACAAAGAGAATTACAGAATTTAAGATGCAATTAATTTTTAGTCTGCAACATATTAAATACAAAACAAGGATGTGGTCAAATAATAAAGACAATTTTAAAATGTATTAAGAATAGTGGACTGAATAATAGAATATAGAATTCATAATATATACCTAGACTGAAATCACTTCATACTCCAGCACAGTAAGTGGTGGTATGCACCTAAAAAGCTGGTATGTGACCTGCCAATAAACCCACAGAAGAAGAAACATTATGTTAGATGTATTGTAGGATGTCTGTCTCAGGTACAATAGATAATTAGAGCTGTCAGGAGAAATGGGCAGGATTCAAATGCGGGTTTACACAAGGCTTTATTTAGAACAGAGGAGGCAGAGCAGATGAGTCACGTTCAATGGATTACTCGTAGTGACTGGATGAATAGTCGAAGCATATGAATCAAAGCCGATGAGTAACGTTCCACAGTAATTCGTATGTCCGCTGAGACCGGAGTGATAAGGACTGGAAGCTTCCAAGAGCTCTGCGCTTTGTAAGAACAGGGGGCAGAGAAATCAGCTAAACACACTGGAGCCTGAGGACAAGACACGACAAGGTGAGTGCCAAGAGCAGCTAGAAGATCGGAGCTATTGATACGAGTAACAACAGTCTGACAATAGACAGAGAAACACAGGGAATGATAAAGGGAAAAAATTTGAAGAACATAGGGAACAGGTGGCGAGCAATTAAGGTTCACAACACAGAAACAAGGAGGGCGGGGAAAACTCAAACAGGTAGACGCGGTGAGCTGACAAGCGATCCAAACACACACAAACACACACACACACACCAAAAAGGCAGGTGATTAGCCCCGAGACCCGACAGTACTCCCCCTCCCAGGAGCGTCACCTGACGCTCTAGGAAGGGGCCTACCTCGATGCCGCCGGAAGTCCTCAATCAACGAGCGGTCCAGAATGTCCCGGGACGACACCCAGCACCTCTCCTCTGGACCATACCCCTCCCAGTCCACAAGATACTGAAACCCCCTGCCGCGGCGCTGCTCATCGAGTAATCTCTTAACCGTATAGGTAGGAGATCCATCCACAAGACAAGGGGGCGGGGGGGGTGGGCCGACTACAAGCAGGATTAAGGGGGGAAGAGAACACCGGCTTGACCCTGGAAACATGAAAAACCGGGTGAACCCAACCAAAAGTTGGAGGGAGCTTGAGCCTGATCGCCACCGAACTAACCACCTTGGTGATGCGGAATGGCCCAATGAATCTGGGTGCCAGCTTACGAGAAGGTGCCCGGAGAGGCAGATCCTTGGTAGAAAGCCAAACCCGCTGACCGCACACATAGGCAGGAGGAGAGGACCGGCGACGATCAGCTGCGGTCTTGGTTCAGCCAGAGGTTTGGATCAAAATCCTCCTGACTTTCTCCCAGGTGCGACGGCAGCGCTGGACGAAAGCCAGGACGGATGGAACCACTGCGTCGGGTTCCTGTGACGGGAACAGAGGTGGGTTATAACCAACAGAACACTCAAAAGGGGACATACCTGACGCGGCCACCGGAAGAGTGTTATGAGCATATTCTGCCCAGGAGAGCTGCTGGCACCAGGAACTCGGATTGTTGGATGCTAGACAGCGGAGCATTCTTCCTAGATCCTGGTTGGCCCGCTCACACTGCCCATTGGTCTGGGGATGAAACCCTGAAGACAGACTTGCAGAGGCCCCAGTCTGTCTACAAAATTCCCTCCAGAACCGGGAGACGAACTGGGGACTCCTATCAGAAACCACATCCACCGGAAACCCATGGAGACGGAAGACGTGGTCCACCACCAGTCGGGCGGTCTCCCGGGCAGAGGGCAGCTTGGGCAGGGGGATAAAATGAACCACTTTAGAAAAGCGATCCACCACCGTGAGAACTACAGTGTTACCCTTCGACGGAGGAAGCCCAGAGAAGAAATCAAGGGCAGTGTGTGACCAAGGGCGGGAAGGGATAGGGAGAGGGTTTAGCAGACCATCAGGAGGGCGATTGACAGGCTTACTTTGGGCACATGTGGGGCAGGCCAATACAAACTGTCTAACATCTGCGGCCATAGTAGGCCACCAGAAACGCTGTCGGATGGCAGACAACGTTCTCCGAATACCTGGATTGCAGACTAACCTGGATGAGTGACCCCACTCAAGGACCTCAGAGTGCAGCGCAGCCAGCACCGGCAACCTGCCCGCCGGACACCCTCCCGGCACCTGCACCCCTCGACCGGCCTCCTCAATTCGCTGCTCGATACCCCATGAAAGAGCCCCGACCACCACCCCCTCAGGAAGGATGGCCTCGGCCGCAACCTCCCCCCCTGGAGCACCGAACAGACGAGAGAGGGCATCGGGTTTGGTGTTCTTAGATCCCGGCCGGTACGAGAGGGTGAAGTTGAACCTGGCAAAGAAGAGCGCCCAACGGGCCTGGCGCGAGCTCAGCCTCTTGGCCGAACGGATGTATTCCAGGTTCTTGTGATCCGTCCAGACCAAGAAGGGCTGCACTGACCCCTCCAACCAGTGACGGCACTCACCCAAGGCCAATCGTACCACCAACAGTTCTCTATTGCCGATGTCGTAGTTACGTTCTGCAGGGCTGAGACGACGAGAGAAGAATGCACAAGGGTGGAGCTTCCCATCGTGGAGGGAACGCTGAGATAGAACTGCGCCAACCCTGACGACCGAAGCAACAACCTCAACAATGAACTGGGCCTCAGGATCTGGAACCAACAGAACAGGAGCAGAGACAAAACGGGACTTTAAAATATCAAAGGCTACCTGCGCCTCCCGGTTCCATCTGAAGGACACCTTAGTGGAATTTAAGGCTGTGAGCGGTGCAGTGATCTGACCAAAATTTCTGATGAATCGCCGGTAGAAGTTGGCAAAACCCAGGAATCGCTGCAGAGCCTTCCGGGAGTCAGGGACCGGCCACTGGGCGACAGCTTCAATCTTAGCGGGATCTGGCTTGATCCCCTCCGTAGAAATAATGTGGCCAAGGAACTAGGGATGGCCCGATACCATTTTTTTCCAAACCGATACGAGTACGAGTATTAACATTTGTGTACTTGCCGATACAGAGTACCGATACCGATATTTCTACAGCGAAAGTAATTACAGGCTACCAGAAAAGAAGACAGAAGACTATTTTAGAACACAGGTTAGAAGACTGTTTTTATTTTCTCTGCTTGTTTTAACAAAATAAATAATGAGTAAAATAATAAATGTAGGCAATTTCAAATAAAAACTAAATTATATATATTTCTGTGTAAACAAAATGCCTCAAAACTGGCACTGTCTTCACAACTGACAAAATATAAATAAAACGTATTGTACAGTCAACACCGTCAACTCAACAATATATCAATGAAATGTTTGACAACGTCTCCAGCTTTCAATTTAGCTCAATTTCAATGTAACTGTTGTGTAGTCTCAATGAAACACATATTTCAATTAAACAAAACATCAATGAAACTATTGCAAGTCTCAATCAAACTACTGCATATTTCAATTAAACAACAATTAAACTATGTGGCACAGTGACAGCTCCCTTGTTTCAATTAAACAAACATTTCAGTCAGCAATGTGATCTGAACTAGCTTAGGTACTTTTTGGGAGAATGAGAGGCAGGTTCTTTTTGATGAACAAAATCATCTCTGCATGATCAGCTGTGATTCTGTTTCTGTCATCATTCACAATATGTGACACTGAGCTGAACAGCCTTTCACTGTCAACACTACTGCATGGTGCTGAGAGGTATCTGGATGCCATTTTGGCCAGAGTAGGGAACCGCACTTTGTTAACTGCCCAGTATTGTAGTGGTTTGTCTTCTCGAGAAATTGTGGTCTCCCCTAGGTATGTCTCTAATTGTGCAGTAGAACCTACTTTAGCTCTGTTTAGAGAGACTGGTGCTTGCTCATCTGCTATTTCATCAAATATACTGTCCAGGCTGCTGCTTGCCTGATCCCTGCGTGGTTTTCTGGCAGGAGGTTCGTGCAGGTCATGATTCTCCTCTTCTCTAGACGACCTCAACAGCTCACGCATCAGCATCTCCTTGGCATTTGCAGCAGTGTTGGTGTTAGAGAAAAAAAGATTTTTATACCTAACAGAGGAAGAAAAAAATGAGGCATCTGACAATAGGTATTTATTAAAATGATACAGCCTAATCAAATAATTTATTAATGAAAATGAAATACTAAAATGTACTTTTCAGCAAGACATTGGCAACTTTTAACTTGCTATCTAGGACGCACACAGACACAGATACACACCCAGACACACACACACACACAAACACACACACACAGACAGACAGACAGACACACGTACACACACACACACACATAGAAACAAACACACACACACACACACACACATAGAAACAAACACACACACACACAGACAGACAGACACACACACACACATACACACACACACAGAAACAAACACACAGACAGACACACACGCACATAGATGCAGACCCACACACACGCACACACACAGAAACACACGCCCACACACACCTACCTGGGGTCGAGTAGAGTAGCGATGCTGTAGAGGGGTTGTTCTTCCACATCAGAAAATCGCCTCCTGACAGCTGCAGCTAAAGTCCCTTTCATAGTTTTGATGCCATGGTCATCGTCGGTCTCTCTAGACAGAAATCGCTGCAATACAGTGACAGCAGGAATCAAATCTGCTGCCATAGCTTCAGAAGAGCTAACTTTTCGTGTTAACTCCTCAAACGGACCCAGAACAGTTACAACCTTCTCCAGCAGTGCCCACTGGTGAGCCGTGAGATTTTCAGGGAGTTCATGTTTGGACACAAAAACTCCTAGTGCCCGTTTCTGCTCAAGCAGGGACTGGATCATGTAAAATGTACTGTTCCAGCGGGTCTGTACGTCCTGCTGTAGTCGTTTTGCAGGCTGACCGATCTCTAACTGAATGTCTTCGAGGCAGGAGTAGGCTAGAGGAGAATGTTTAAAATGGCCAACGATTTTGCGTCCGATAGCCAATGCATCAGCAACACTTCTCTGTGACAAAAGTCCTTCGTGGACCACCAGCTGGAGAGTGTGAGTGGCACAAGGTAGGCTAGGGAGTCCAGCATCATTCATGCCCTTAATCATATTTTTAGTGTTGTCTCGTAGCACAACGTGGACAGAGGTTTTCGGAATGCACCAGGTCTGAAGCATCCCATCGAACGTGTCTGCTATGGCTTTGCTGGTGTGCGAACCCCGAAACGGCTTTGCTTGTAAGGTGGCGTGGCGAAGAGTAAAGTTGTCATCAATCCACTGTACATTTAAACTGAGCAGAGACATTGGGCAGACACTGCTTGACCAAATATCTGTTGTAAAACTGACGGCCGAAACGTCACGCAACAGGCCACTGACGTGCTTTTTCACGTCATTAAACACTTTCGGTAGCATAGCGGTTGTAATGTGATGGCGACTCAGAATTTCGTATCGCGGCTCCAGTATGCCAAGAAGATCGAAATCCTATATTTTCAACAGCCGACAGTGGCTGGTCATCAAGTGCAATAAAGTATGCAATTCCCTCTGTTATTTTTAGTGCCCGTGGATTATCTCTGGACTTCTTCTCGCACTTCTGTAAAAGCTGTGTTAATGTTGGCTGCTGAGTTGCTTGTTTAGCTTGACTAAACTGTGTGTATTCAGCGCTATGATGCGTCTTCAGATGTTTAATTAGATTGCTGGTGTTAAACGATGTACTTTCTTTTCCTCCTCTCGACACCTTAGCTGAACATAACTTACAGTCTGCCTTGCTGCTGTCATCATCCCTGATCTTGAAATGAGCCCAAACCGCCGACATTTTACGTTCATATGGCGTTCACCTAGACAAAGCGGCAGTTCGCGGCGGCCAGTTTCTTTAAACAAAACGCACGTGGTATAGGTGCGTGGTATCGGATCATTTTTATGAGTACGAGTACGAGTATATGAGGACAGTATCGACCCGATACCCGATGCCAGTATTGGTATCGGGCCATCCCTACAAGGAACGTAACTGACTCAGCGTGGAATTCGCACTTCTCCGCCTTGACAAACAACTGATTCTCTAGTAACCGCTGGAGAACCCGTCTGACATGCTGGGTGTGTAATTGGAGAGAAGGGGAGAAAATCAAGATCTCATCCAAATACACGGAGACAAATTGATTGATCATGTCACCCAACACGCTGTTGACGAGTCCCTGGAAAACAGCTGGAGCATTGGTAAGACCAAACGGTAGAACCAAGTACTCATAGTGTTCCGAAGGGGTGTTAAACGCCGTCTTCCACTCATCCCCCTCCCGAATGTGCACGAAGTGGTAGGCATTGCGCAGGTCTAACTTGGTGAAGACCCGAGCTCCCTTTAACAATTCAAAAGCAGAAGACATTAAAGGTAGGGGGTACCTGTTCTTAATAGTAATGTCATTCAAACCTCTGTAATCAATACAGGGGCGCAGGGAGCCGTCCTTCTTCTGAACCAAGAAAAAACCTGCACCAGCGGGAGAGGAGGAATGGCGGATGAGCCCAGCTTGAAGTGACTCACGTATATACTTGTCCATGGCCTCTCTCTCAGGACCCGAAAGGGAATATAAACGACCCTTAGGCAGAGAAGAGCCCGGGAGAAGATCAATGGCACAGTCGTAGGGGCGATGCGGGGGTAGCAAGTTGGCCCGGGCCTTACTGAAGACTGCCCGAAGATCATGGTACTCCGCAGGAACACCGGACAGGTCAGAGGGATCCTCCTGAGGAAGACAAGACACAGAGACAGGAGGAAAAACAGCACCCAAACATGACACGTGACAAGACTGACTCCAGGCTAAAACAGAATTGTTGACCCAGTCAATGTGTGGATTGTGTTTATGTAGCCACGGGTGTCCCAGAATTAAAGGGACCTTAGGGGAATCAATAATAAACAGCTCAATCAGCTCGCTATGGCTGTTAGCAATATGAAGGTTTATCTTGGGGGTGATGTGAGTGATGGTTGTAAGGGGACGGCCAGCTAATGACCATGCTGATACGGGACTAACCAAAGGAATAATCGGTATTCTCCAACGTTGAGCAGAAGCAGCATCGAGGAAGTTCCCCTCAGCCCCTGAATCCACAAGGGCGAGTCCAGCATGAGATTGACTCTGGACAGAGAGTTGGAACGGCAGCTGAGTCCGTGCTGCAGGAGAGCTTGAACTAAGAACCGTGCCCACCAGGACGCTCCGCCTCACTGGTGGACCCTGGCCTTTTAACGGACAGTGAAGAGCGAAGTGACCTCCCCCGCCGCAGTATAGACACGCCCCCGACGACAGACGTTCCTGCTTCTGTTGTGGTGTAAGCCGTAAACGACCCAAATGCATGGGCTCCTCCTCCGAGGGCTGTCGGCTGGCTGAACTGGTTGAAGAGGACTCTAGGTGGCACCACGGAGCGGGAGTTTGCCGTTGTTTGCGGTGGCGGCTGAGACGGCCCTCAATACGGAGCGCAAGATTAATGAGATTATCCAATTCCCGCGGGAGCTCTATGGCCGCGAGTTCATCTGAAATGGCGAAATCCAACCCCTCAAGAAAGTGGGCACGCAGCGCGCTCTCATTCCAGCCACACTCTGCCGCTAAAGTCTGGAACTGGATGGCGTAATCCGTGACAGAGCTCCTCCCCTGAGTCAGACGCGATAACTGGGCCGCCGCCTCGTCTCCCTGAGCTGAGCGATCAAATAATTTTGCCATCTCTTGACTGAAATCCGGGACATACCGGTGTGAAGAACGGACCCGCTCGTTGCCTCTCGCTGAAGACCGTCCACCCGTGCGAGGAGCTCGGAGACTCGGGCAGTGAGAGCGTCCACATCCCGCGCGGTGGTGGCATGCTGTCCTAACAAGACTTCCTGCTGATCGAGAGCAGAGCGGAGTGGATCAGATCCCGCTTAATCCATGATCTGGTCAGACTGTTATGTCAGGGGAAATGGGCAGGATTCAAATGCGGGTTTACACAAGGCTTTATTTAGAGCAGAGGAGGCAGAGCAGATGAGTCACGTTCACTGGATTACTCGTAGTGACTGGATGAATAGTCGAAGCATATGAATCAAAGCCGATGAGTAACGTTCCACAGTAATTCGTATGTCCGCTGAGACCGGAGTGATGAGGACTGGAAGCTTCCAAGAGCTCTGCGCTTTGTAAGAACAGGGGGCAGAGAAATCAGCTAAACACACTGGAGCCTGAGGACAAGACACGACAAGGTGAGTGCCAAGAACAGCTAGAAGATCGGAGCTATTGATACGAGTAACAACAGTCTGACAATAGACAGAGAAACACAGGGAATGATAAAGGGAAAAAATTAGAAGAACATAGGGAACAGGTGGCGAGCAATTAAGGTTCACAACACAGAAACAAGGAGGGCGGGGAAAACTCAAACAGGTAGACGCGGTGAGCTGACAAGCGATCCAAACACACACAAACACACACACACACCAAAAAGGCAGGTGATTAGCCCCGAGACCCGACAAGAGCACCCATTTGGTTAAGACAAAATCATTTATGTTAACCCTAAAATTAGCTAACAGTGCAATTATATTTGTTTAATTATTAAAAACATAACTGTACACTTTTTTAAGTTTAGTTTATATTATGTACGAAGTACTAATTAAGGTGTACATATAATGAACATGCAAACACACTACTAAGTTTTTTATTTCTTTTGATTGCAACAGCTAACTTAATGGCTCATTAAGAACATGCATGGATGATAACACTGACACTGGTCTTATCACTTTACATGAGCAGATCTGTAAAGAAGGTAGTGGAAAAAAAGCCCTATAAACCCTGTATAGTCTTAGTAGATGAGTCATATTTATCATAACCACACTATAATTTATTGCATATTCTCCCTTTAAGACTAAATAAGACTTGCATACAAAATATTCTAATAGGAATCCAGTACACAACGTGAACATTAATTTATCAGGATTTAAACAACTACAACTCTTACAGTATATGCAACAGTTATATGTTCTTACCCAGCAGTTCCATTTGTGTTCCTTTATCTAATGTGGGTTTAGTGGTGCTAGTATGAGCACACAGTTGCTTAGTAATGTGAAACATAATTTATGTTCGCCCAGGGTTGGTTGGCTTCATGTCTTACATCCTCAAAAAGAGCCACAAACACAGGGTGATATGTTATCATTGAGTAATATATGGACATTACTTTAGAAATCATTGAAAGGTATTTGGATAAAAGTTTAGGTACTTCTAAATTCTTCTTTGTTCTGCAGGACACCAAGTTTGGTCAGTCTCAAGGGCACCTCTACCAAGTCACCCTTCCTCGTTCAACGTTGTTCCTATATAAGCAGCGCTTTTTGAAACTCTGTTGGGAATTAAAACACTTAAGATAAATTATTAAATATATAATATTAAATATATAAATATTTCCAATATTTTTCATATACTAACAGCGATGATGAATTGCCTGTAAACTCTATGAAAGGGATGGGCATTTCTGATAACCTGCTCAGTAAATAAAGCATAATAAAAAAACTGAGTGGTCAAGAGACACGTAAACAATGTTTATTAACTATAATAAACAAATTATGTTTACCATGTTTATCTCTTGCTTTATTCATATCTTTTTAGTTACAAATGTTAGAAAATGCACTACATGAAACAATGTAAAACTTAAAATGGAAATCGAGGGCTTGGAACCAGAGGGGCGTAAGTGGCATTTGACAAACTTTACAGGAGAGCCAAAACAAAATTTTGACCACACTTCAATCAACTGTATTTATTAACCTATAACCACAACATTGCAACCACATACATACTTATACGAGTAAGTTCTTAAGTGAATATATTATGGAATATTAACACAATGAACATATTATAAAACCTTGCAACATCTTGAAAATATGGCAAGTACATCAAATACGCCTTTTTGGCACCAAACATTTCCAATTCTTCTAAAGAAAAATAGGGCGTATCTGCTGATCAATGCAGAAATGATTGGTAAAAACATTGGTTAAAAACAATCTAACTTCATAATTTTTCATTTTATTTAAAATACTGTATACATAGTCATTTAATTTCATCATTTCAAACTGTTTAACATTTAATTTCTAACCGTTTAATTTCAGTTCTCATTTCTGAGTTCACATTCATGTCAAACAGTTTAACCTTTAATTTCAAACAGTTTAATTTCTAATTTTATTCATGAATTCACATTAATGCATTTAATTTCAAACAGTTTAACATTTAATGTAACGCTTAATTTCTCTTGTTTATTACACATTTCACTTTTAGTTCACTTTAGTTGAACTAAAAAGTTCACTCACTGCCCACTGTCAGAGTGTTATAGGTATGGCAGCCTGCAGACCGTGCAAATTTCTCTGACACATCTAGGGTCTTCAAAAAAAAGTCATTGCATACCCAAATCTGTCTTCTCTCTGAGGTTAAATAATACTCAAATGTATAAATTCTTCTTGAGATTGTTTCCCTGTTTATTTTCTCTCTTTTGACAACATGATTGACAATAAAGTCTTTCTGCCTCTCTGCATCTCCCATCTCCCAAGAATATTCAAATATTTTTCCCTCACTTCCTCAGGGAAGTTTTCATTGCATTTGTAGCAACAGGAGGCAAAGTGCTTCTCCCTCATCCGCCTTCTTGGGACCTGAATGTCATGTGAATTCATGTAGCTTTGGCCAGAATTTCTTAACCTCTTGGGTTTGTTCTTTTTCTCGTTGTCAACATTTCTCTGTCTTTTTCTCCCTCTTTGTGTTTTGGCATCCTCCTCCTTTCCATTTTCTACCTCTCCCTCCTGAATAACTTCAAGCACAATAACTGTCTCACTCCCTATAGCTTCTTCTGTCTCAGTGTGTCCCTCATCAATTGCATGTTCTTTCGCCCTGTCTGTCTCTCTCCCTCCATCTTGTGCTGTTTCTATGTGTGTGTATCTCTTCCAATCTCCTCATCTCTCTTCCTCATCTCATGTGGTTGTGTCCCTAAACGATTAATCATTAATATTTACCTTTATCCTATATTGGTAGTACTGTCTATAAAAGTCGTGGCCGGGGAAGTCGTGGCCTAATGGTGTGTGTGTTCACTGCTCTGTGTGTGTGTATTTCGGATGGGTTAAATGCAGAGCACAAATTCTGAGTATGGGTCACCATACTTGGCTGAATGTCACTTCACTTCACTTCAAAATATGATATATATATATATATATATATATATATATATATATATACACATATATATATATATATATATATATATATATATATACATATATATATATATAGGCCTACTGAGCCTGGGCCTGCAACAGATTCTTGATAACAGATAACATACCATTATCCTACATGAACTGAATGATTAAGGGTTAAATTAGGTTAAGTCAGAACTCACTTTCTCCATCATGTGCTGTCTCCATGTTTCCCTTAAGCCGATCTCTCTCCCTCACCTCATTCGGCTCTGTCCCTTTATGATTTCAAAGTATGTATTAATATCCTACATGAATTTCCTGAATCTATTAGTTCAGGCTTAGAGTTAAGTTGACTGTGAATGTTTAAAAGAATATTCGGTAACACTTTATAATAACTGCACACTATTAATCATTAATAGTGATTAATGACAAGGCATAACTAGTCCTCACTTTAGATGAGCTCACAAAAATAGTTGACCACTACTAAATGCTTTATAACTACCTGAATTAAACCTTACAGTAGAAATACATAATAAATCATTATTAACACACCAAGCAACTATTACTATATGTAATTTCAGTAAATAATAATACAATTTCTAAGTGATCTTATCTGACAACTAAATAATTGGTGTGTAAATAATGCTATACTTCATTTCGAAATGATAAATTGATCATTAATAAAGTATGAAAATACATTTATTAAACACATTATAGATATGCTTGTAAATCAAGTATAAAGTGTTACCTAATAGTCTATGCCAGAATATTAGGCGCACACACACACCCGGAGCAGTGGGCAGCTATTTATGCTGCGGCGCCCGGGGAGCAGTTGGGGGTTTGATGCCTTGCTCAAGGGCACCTAAGTCGTGGTATTGAAGGTGGAGAGAGAGCTGTTCATGCACTCCCCCCACCTACAATTCCTGCCGGCCCGGGACTCGAACTCACAACCTTTCAATCGCGAGTCTGACTCTCTAACCATTAGGCCACAACTTCCCCCTAAATGCATGCGTTTTACCTCCAACACTCAAGTGAGGAGCAGCATACAAAAACATCTCTTCATCTGTCACTTCTTAACAAGATTCATCCGTTTGCTTCATTATATTCATCAAAATTTGTTCTGCCTCAGAAAGTTCCATGTGTGCAGCATGTGTGTCAGCCATTTTATCTAGTGCTGTTTAGGGGCACCACCCACTTACGTCCATCTGGCTCTGAAAAATACTGTAGGCTCTTGTATTGTTTAGAGCTAGAAGGGTGTAAGTGGACATACGCCCCTCTGGCTCCAAACAATGCTCAAACTTTTGTGTTAGGTCTTTGTTGTTTTGTTGCTTTATTCAATACAGGTTGATTTCTGATGCGTCTTTTTGGCACAACTAGATAGAGCTCATCAAGACCTTTAATTTGATATATAGAACTCATTTTCGCCCAAAATGCCACTTACGCCCCTCTGGTTCCAAGCCCTCGAAATGCCAACAGGACTTCCTATGTTAATGTGATTATTAGTACACTGATTTGAAAAAAATTTCTGTAATTACAAACCTGAAGTCTATTGCTAGTGTAACAGAAGCTCAATTAAAATTACAACAAATCTGTGATGTAATCAATCATATTTTGGAAAACAATGACCAATTTAACATCTGCACTTGCCAAAATGACAGAAAATTATAAAAACCAAAGCTGATTGAATATCTTTATATCTAGACACATAAATCTAATTAGAAAATGTGGGGGGAAAAAAGCTATTGATCTGTGTAGTAATATTTGCATATCAGATTTAATACAAGTCATAATTTTCAGTCTCAGGGTGAGATAGTAGATTTGGTATTATCCAAGTTCATTCATATTGGAGAACCAACATTTTACTCTGTTAACCATGTGAGTAATTGTGGACAGTAGTAGGTGATAATGATGTCGGCTCCTGAAACAAAGAAAATAGGGCGAAAATACTTAAAAGAGTATTAAGAATGACCTGTAAACCATCATTTTTTGAGGAATTTAAGTAAAAAAACAAAAAACAAAAAAAAAGAGACCAAAGTCCTGCCCAAAAAGCACTGCAATTCCGTCAATCCCTGACGCCCTTCTCACCTGCACGACGGAAAGCAGTCATGGCCTCCATAACTGCAGTGCGCAGGTCAAAAGCTCCAGCTTCAGCTCCATGCCACAACATGGCAAACTCACCTGATACATTATACACTGCCAGTGGATGAGTAGGGTGCTGTTGGGAAACAGAGAACAAAAAATTTTTGACCCAATTGATAAATTATTGATAATTGATAAAAAGTGGCAAACTTTGGAGTGCTTTGAGACACTTTGCTTTTAGAGGGCCAATGTCCAGATGAATTCAGTTCCAACACACCTTCACGTGTGGCATGTTAAAGAAAACTTAAAGAAACAGTGCACCCAAAAATGCTGAAAATGTACTCCCCTCAGGCCATTAAAGATTTAGATATGTTTGTTTCTTCATCAGAAAAGTATTTGAGAAAGAGGAATCCGAATAGATGATGAAAAATCACAATAATCCACAAATAATCGTCACGACTCCTTAATGTCTTGTAAAGTGAAAAGCTGCATGTTTGTGACAAACAAATAATCATTAAGGCGGATAAACTGTACACTGTCACTTCTGGCCAAAATACCATACCATAATCTGTAATAACACTATTAATTGAAAACGGCATTTCCTTTTTGCCTTTCATGTCAATTGCACATATTTGTTTAGAACTGTTTTTGCTTATAATGTGTGCTTGATCAGTGCATACTGCTATCCTGATTCAGATGAGATGACTTGCAGATAGCAATATTATGGATGATATCAGCTATTTGGATTGTGTCCGTCATTCTGATGGCACTTATACACTTTAGAGGATCATATGGTGAGTAAGTGATATAATGCTAAATTTCTCAAAATCTGTTATTATTAAGAAACAAACTTATCTACATATTGGATGGCCTTAGGGTGAATAAATTTAAATATTTATTTTTGAGATTTTGTTGAGCTGTTTTTCCTTTTTTTCAATTGAAGCTAAACTTCCAGGAAAGTGGCCATCCAAGAGCAAAAGAAAGTCTCCAATAGTTTGCCATCCCCATAGGCCTGCTAAATATACAAATACATTTTGCATTTAGAAAGTTTTGTGCTATATTTTGTTAAACACAGATTTGATATTGTGCTATAAATGCAGAGACACTCATGACTATAATCCATGTGACTCAGTCTTGAGAAGCAAAATGTTTGAGTGCAAAGATACTCAGTGGTTTGGAAGCCTTTTAGCTGGGTTTATGATCAATTGGGCCGGGTTTCCCGATAACGATTGATCTTAGCACTTAAAGGGGTCATATAATGCTACATGCACTTTTACAAGTTGTTTGAACTGAAACATGTGTTGGCAGTGTGTGTACACAACCACCCTATAATGATAAAAATCCACCAAGTATTTTTTTTGTTGTCTCATTAAATGTTTTCACCTTTCTCAAATTGAGCCGTCTGACCATGTGACGTTACACGGTAGGAGGCCCCTCCCACGTCTGTTTGATTGAAAGCAGTGCTTCAGCACAGACTGGACTTGTGCTTTACCTCAGACCCACCCTGAGTGAGCCGTCATCAGTCCAAGATGCAGACAAGAATGACTCCTAAGTGATTGAGGTGTTTTGTTGTTGGATGTAATAATGAACACAGCAGTAGTCATTTACTCCCGACATCTGAGTGACTGAAATCGTAGAGGATTACCTTACGTTTGGATCTGAAAGAAATGCTCCCTTGATCTACTTGAATGCGTTTATGTTTGCGTGAATCATTCACAGAAGCAGTGAGTATGATGTATTTAAATGAATCACTAATAATGTGCTAATTAGCAAGGTTCACTATGAATGTGGCTAAAGTAAACAGTCTCTGAGGGAGCAGATCAGAAGAGAGGGGCGTAGTCAGCAGAGCTCATTAGCATTGAAGGAGAATTCCACAAACCAGAGTGTTTTGAAAAGAGTAGTGGTGGGCATAGATTATTATTTTTTTAATCTAGATTAATCTCACTGTGATCTTGAAATTAATCTAGATTTATCTAGATTAATCTATATTAAAATGACTCATTCGAATTCTGCTGAAGGCAAACAGAATATGTGTGTTACCCAAATAAGATTGACAAACAGTAAGTCTGTGAGAAGGGGTTTATCAAGCTAGGTGGTGCATTAGAAAAGGGGCTCATGTCCTGCATCACAAAATGCTTGAAAAAGCTGTAAACTAATTCCACATTGCACAAGGTGCAAACAACCTTACGCCTCTTTCACACCAATGTTTAAGTTTTTTTCAAGTTTGTAGGTGTCAAGGTACAGAAACCAAATAATTAAATCTAAAATAGCACTGGATAGTCTTCAATGTAAAAATGAAATATACAATCAAACCTACATTTATTCAGACGCCTTCAACATTTCTCACATTATTACAGTTTTGCTATATATATCAAAAATTATATCTGGTGTCTGAATAATTTTTGGTTTGACTGTTAAAATTACAAATTCAGTCAAGAGCAGTGAGTGATTTTCTTTCATTTTCTTGGATTAACATTACAGCAGCCAGTAGCTAAATTAGGCGCGGTCACTTTAAGAGACGACGAACGCATCCAATATAATACACAATATAATCCCATTTTTATTTCTCAACTGTTTACTTTCACTTAAGAAATAACTGACAGTTTTTTCGAGCATAATTTCCAAAGTGGATATTTTGACATATTTTGTATGCATTTGTCGGCACAAGAGCAAAAATAAGCAAATTCAATGTTCAAGTGTTTTGAGACGCCTTTCTCTGCATTTTCTCCATGGGCTCCTTCACATTTTTTGTTTGTTCAAACTACGATTTGTATTTGTTCGTTCAGGTGCAGGAGGGACTTCGAGGAGAACTTCGCAGAAGAGAGCTCGGTTCAGTGTCGCTGTCCGTGATACGCGTCTCTCTCTCTCTCTCTCTCTCTCGTGCTCACCGTACACAGTGCGCGAGTAACCAGCTGCTCTGTTCAGCTTTTCCGCGTCTTGTGTTTGGATGCTTTGATGTTTAAATCGACAAGCGATAAGGCATAAAAAGGTGAAAAAGATAAGCTTTCGTGACGATGCACAGCAGTGGCCCGTCAACTGTCCTGAGCATCTTTTTAGGCTGGCCTCAGCCAGTCGGTTATATAAAATATCAAGGTGAAAGTCATCATAGCTTGCTTAGTATAGACCCAGCTCCCAACCCAACTTTGAGAATAGATTAACGGCAATATTTTTTTTTATCGCCCGATAAGAGTCTCGCGTTAAAGCAGCACGTTAACACCGATAACATCCAACCACTAGAAAAAAATCCAGTTTTTAACGGTAAAAAATGTGTTGTTTACGCTACAATTGAGAAATTTTAAACAAACTGTTACAGACTTTTCATTTAGACCCTAAAGAATCATATCAACTTGTGGAAAATGGGCATTATATGACCCCTTTAAGAGTTTTCTACGAGTCATTTTATGATCGTTCGTTATTGTTTCATGTGCGTTTCCCAAAAATGCATTAAAGCAACCGCACATAGCTGTGCTTTAAATGCTACTTTAGGAGTCGCTATCAACTGCTGAAATGTTACCAATAGAATGTCTAGTAATTAGTACATGTCAGGTATTGGTAAGGGAGGAACTCAGGTGCAGACAGGGATTCTCAAAACAAAGTATTTATTACAAAAAGGGGAAACAAAAACCCACGAGGGGGAAAACACGGAGCAAGGTAAAGACTAAATAACTAAAACAGGACTGGACTGACAAGATAAACAAGGACTCTAAATACTAACTATAAACACTCACGGTAATACAAGGACTTCAGCGGGTACAGCACAATCTCACACACAATCACAATTGCAGAACACAGTTGAGGTACAATCACAATGACAGGTACAATGAACCGACGCAAGACAGAGCACACTAGGAGATCTAAATAGGGGTACTAATCAAGACACGACAGGTGTTACAGATAGGACAATCAAGACACGACTAGGTTAACAAGGGGGGCGGGGCAAGGGAACGAGACAACACAAGCACATGGCCCAAAGACAAGGCCATGCGCTTGTACACAAAACATGGGTCTGTCATGATCCTGCCTCAAGACTAGGAAAAAATCAAGGACACGAGGGCAGAATCATGACAGAACCCCTCCCTTAAGGAGCGGCTTCCAGACGCTCCTCAAGGGAACATCAAACACGGGACACGACTGACATGACAGACTGGGACACAGACACAAACCAACAAGACATGACAAATAATAACAACGGCAAACAAGAATACACAACAGCAGGGTTGGGGTGACAAATCAAAAAAAACAAACAGGGAAGGGGAGGGGGCGGGACCACAAAGTTCATGGGGGACAGACCAGGGCGGGTGGGAGGGGTAGGAATCTTAGGAGGGTAGGACGAAGGCTGACGACGGGGGGTACGGGCAGGTCTGGGTGGTGAGGGGCGGGGAGGGGTCTCGGGACAACTGACAGGGGACATGATAGGAGCAGACAAGGGACGCGAGGCAAGACTTACGGGACGCGGGGCAAGACTTACGGGACGCGGGGAGACGACAGCTGGACACGGGGGGACAACATCTACTGGACACGGGACGACAACATCTACTGGACACGGGACGACAACATCTACTGGACACGGGACATCTACGGGACACGGGGCCACATCAACAGGATACATGACTTCATCAGCAGGACACGGGGCAACACTCACGGGACACGGGGAGACGACATCTACGGGACACGGGGAGACGACATCAGGACACTCGGGATTTCTGGGGACAGGGTCTGAGGACAAGACAGGACTGACGGGGACTTCTAGGATACGGACAAGACTAGACAAATAATCAGAAAAGGCTTTAGCCGCTAAGACAATAGGCAGCTCCTTATGGGATGAGACCGACTGTACAAGAGTCTTTGCTGCAGAGTCGGCCGCGGCTCTCTCCTCCGCTCTCACGACTGCAGCTCTCTTCTTTGCCGGCTCGGGCACGCTCACTGTTGCTGGCTCGGGCACGCTCACCGCTGCTGGCTCGGGCACGCCCACCGCTGCTGGCTCGGGCACGCCCACCGCTGCTGGCTCGGGCACGCCAGCGCTCTCCGCTGCTGGCACGGGCACGCCAGCGCTCACCGCTGCTGGCACGGGCACGCCAGCGCTCACCGCTGCTGGCACGGGCATGCCAGCTCTCTCCGCTGCTGGCACGGGCACGCTCACCGCTGCTGGCTCGGGCACGCTCACCGCTGCTGGCTCGGGCACGCCAGCTCTCGACGCTGCTGGCACGGGCACGCCAGCTCTCGACGCTGCTGGCACGGGCACGCCAGCTCTCGACGCTGCTGGCACGGGCACGCCAGCTCTCGACGCTGCTGGCACGGGCACGCCAGCTCTCGACGCTGCTGGCTCGGGCACGCCAGCTCTCGACGCTGCTGGCTCGGGCACGCCAGCTCTCGACGCTGCTGGCACGGGCACGCCAGCTCTCGACGCTGCTGGCACGGGCACGCCAGCTCTCGACGCTGCTGGCACGGGCACGCCAGCTCTCGACGCTGCTGGCACGGGCACGCCAGCTCTCGACGCTGCTGGCACGGGCACGCCAGCTCTCGACGCTGCTGGCACGGGCACGCCAGCTCTCAACGCTGCTGGCACGGGCATCCAGCATTGCCTCCTGTCTGCTGAGTTCCATTGTGGTCGGTTCATTCTGTCAGGTATTGGTAAGGGAGGAACTCAGGTGCAGACAGGGATTCTCAAAACAAAGTATTTATTACAAAAAGGGGAAACAAAAACCCACGAGGGGGAAAACACGGAGCAAGGTAAAGACTAAATAACTAAAACAGGACTGGACTGACAAGATAAACAAGGACTCTAAATACTAACTATAAACACTCACGGTAATACAAGGACTTCAGCGGGTACAGCACAATCTCACACACAATCACAATTGCAGAACACAGTTGAGGTACAATCACAATGACAGGTACAATGAACCGACGCAAGACAGAGCACACTAGGAGATCTAAATAGGGGTACTAATCAAGACACGACAGGTGTTACAGATAGGACAATCAAGACACGACTAGGTTAACAAGGGGGGCGGGGCAAGGGAACGAGACAACACAAGCACATGGCCCAAAGACAAGGCCATGCGCTTGTACACAAAACATGGGTCTGTCATGATCCTGCCTCAAGACTAGGAAAAAATCAAGGACACGAGGGCAGAATCATGACAGTACATGCTCGTTTATTGAAATATTAACCTAATGCTGCATTCCAGACAACTCTGATATATATATTATATTATATTATATTATAGCCTACTTTACATTATATATATATATATATACATACACACACACACACACATACATACACACACACTACACACTACAGTGTACAATAAAGTACAATCAAATCCTTAGCTTATATTATAAACTCATTGCACTTGAATAAAGTTAAAAATGTGATCAGATGATTGTCTTGCATAAATTTGTCTTCTTACGATGCACTTAGGGCTTTACAATTACTCTAGAGCACTCGTAGATCTACGATCATTTTCAAGTACAATTTAAGTTGAGATGCTATTGCGAAACAGACCGTAATATTAAGATCAGTCGTATGATCTTTTTTTTTTTTTTTACTTCTTAGGCTGAAGAAGCTTTTGGGAAATGCAGCCTAACATAATGGGGACTGTAAAATAGTTATTTTAGGTATGAAATTACATATTTTGAGTTTTTGATATTTGGGATATGGTCATTGCACTACTAAGGGGATAATTTATCCACCTCAAAATCAACAATAAGCCAACCATCAAACCCCCACAAAACAGTTGTTTTGACACAACGTTACACAACAGATAGAAGCTTTCTACACTGAACAAAACAAAGCAACTTTTGCAAATCATTTGAACTTTGCGTCAGTACGTTATACATAGAACGAGGCATTAGTTTAATGCCTGGAATTTTTCATGTCGCATCGTGCTGCGAAATGGGTTCTACTGTATTTTTTTTGTAGCGCAATGCAATGATCGCATCCAGTGACAGAGTTTTTAATGTTGTAGGTGAGGAGGAAAGGCCTGTGTGTGTCCTATGCCTTAGCTGACAGCTTGAAACACAAAAAAATAACAGAGTGAATAACAGTTATTCTCTCTATGCTATTTTTCAATGTTTCAAGTGATGCAGGCAGTTTTTTTCCCTGTAGGTTTTTTAAATAAAAAGGCATTCATTTTTCATAATGTTTCGTGAAATTAATTGGTATTCTGAGGTGGTAGTGATAAAATACTAATATGTTTGAAATGTTAAACTATAAAGCACTGCTTCAGGCCAACTGACATACTCAGGTTCATGAGTTCATGCTTGATGTAAGCATCAGCACACTGTGAAGCATGACGTAAGTGTATTCTGAAGCTTGTATGATATAAGTAACAATGAAGTCTCTTATGCTTTGTGTGGTTTTTGAAAAATCTTTGTGTTCAACTACAGAAAAAAGTCATATATCATGTCATGATGGTGAGTAAATTATGATATTATTTTCATTTTTGGGTGTAGTATCCAAAGTCTCCAAATACATTTTGAGACTGTACAATGTGAAATAAGATTTTCTGAGTATTAAGAAAATTATTTCGGAATATAACATGGAGTAGTTAAAAAGTTATTACCTTATTCTTAACCTCTCTCACAATATCAAGGTATGGTAATCCAGGTTTCACCATCAGCATGTCAGCACCTTCTTTAACATCCCGGTCCTACCAGCAAAGAAAGAAAACCATGTACTTCTAATTAATATATAAAAAAAAAAAAAAAAAAAAAAAAAAAAAAACACCACAGGCCTAGTCAAAGTGCCGATTTCTGTAGTCAAAATTTAGATCATGTTTCAAAAGGAAATATGTGAACACTGAAATAAAAGTTTTATTTTTATTTGAATGATTTTCTCATACACAGGCCCGCAGTGCTAGTCCTTTGGCACCAGGTGGCAGCTGATAGCATCGTCTGTCTCCAAAAGCAGGCTTAGATTGTGCAGCATCTCTTCAAATGTAAAGAAAATATATATTTTTTATAATTGGTTTACAAAAATAAACTCCTCCAATTGTTTTAATCATCTATACATTTATAAAAACTAAGAAGGTGGTCCACTAATGCATTCTAAAGGGAATCATTAGAAGTACACTACCTGAATGGTCCATAGTAGCATGAGGCAAATTTAGCACTGTAGCTCAGCACTGACACCTAAGGAAGGATAAAGAGATTGGTCAGCATCTGCTGTATTCAATTCAGAACTTTTGTTTGCAACCAGAAGTGAGATTTCTCTCAACCTTGTTGCCAAGATCATTGGCGATTAGAGCTTGCTTAATGGCTGCAATTCGTCCATCCATCATATCAGAAGGGGCAATGATATGGCATCCTAGAAGGAGAAAAAAGCATCGACAGGATTTGATGAAGATGACTTCTTTAGACCTATTACTGAAACATGCACAGTATGTGTAACTGTCTACAAATGAATATAATTTAGAACGAACCTGCTTGAGCATAAGCCAGAGCTACTTCAGCCAGCCTTAAACAGCTTGCAGCATTATCCAAGCTGCCACCTTCACTCATGATTCCTTAAAGGTGCCATAGAGAATGTCACAAATCATACACTATGATTGTATCGCCGTTAAGAGTTTATTTAAAAATACCAGAAAATTAATTATTTATTTATGTTTAAAAGTCTAAGTTTCACTGGCAGTTTCAACAGTTGTCTTGGGCTCTATACATGGATGCTGCATCATCCTTAAATAATACTTTGGGTTAAAAATGTGAATGGACTGAAAAATAAGAAATTATAAGCCAGTAGTGTTCAGATGGTTATGTGTTCCCAACATGGCAGCCACCATTATAGGGAGTCTTCATCTCATGTGAATTATTATTTTTTTTTTAAGAATTAGTATTTGCTAAAAAAAGAAAAAAGAAAAATGGTAATAAAACAAATTGGAATGCACAATATTAATTATTGGTAGCATATTAGTTATCAGCCAATATTAAAGACTTATTTCCTTATTCAGGGTTTAATCAGAGATTCTTAAATTGAATTTACTACCTTTTTACCACCTATTTTACTACCATCACAATATTTTTACTACCAACACGGCTGCAAACTTCAACTGTAGCAGTGTTAAGTGTTAAGTAAAGTGACAAGTAAAGACATGAAATATCTTTCCAAAATTAATTAATAACATATTTAATCACAATTTAAAGAGGCAAATATAACTTCATTATAACACTGGGAGGGAGAGATAGAGAACCAGAGCGAGCAAGAAAGAGAAAGTCAGGAGAGGTTCTGTAGGAGAGAAAAGAGAGAAAACTTCAAACAGAAAACACATAGCCTCTCTTTGAAACGAATTTAGTTTTGTATTAATTTTATCTTAATTTTAATCCATGTTTCATTATTTTGTATAAATCACAACACGTTCAGACATGAACCGAAACTCAGCGTATAGGTAGCCTAGGCTACTTGCCTCACAGACCTAAACAAATCAGAAATATCCTATATCTATTATTTACAGAAAGCTTGAAATTTCTACTTTTAAACAGAACCATTAAAAAAACTACCGTATTTTCCGGACTATAAGTCACACATTTTTTCATAGTTTGGCTGGTCCTGCGACTTATAGTCAGGTGCGACTTATTTATCAAAATTAATTTGACATGAACAAAGAGAAATGAACTAAGAGACATGAACCAAGAGAAAACATTACCGTCTCCGAGCCGCGGGAGGGCGCTCAATGCTGCTCAGTGCTCCTGTAGTCACTGAAGACATAGAGCGCCCTCTCACGGCTGTAGACGGTAATGTTTCTAAATAAATGTGACTTATAGACCCCTTTTGCGCGGACGTCAGAGGTACGTCACGGCGCTAGCTGGAGGCAAAACAAACGGAAAACTGGAGGCGGCTAACACAAACCAACACAGGGTCGGCTACTCAAGAAGCTTAAAATGTCGTCTTGTTGTGTTGTTGGTTGCCAGAATCGACGGAGAACATTTTATATACATTGTTGTGATTAATTGTGACCGGAATTTAAGAACATGGTAAGAAAGAATAAATACAGAAAGTTTATAATTAATTTGCTATTTTTATTTCTAGAAACTAATTACATCTTAATAATAATTTTACTGTAATGTCACTCTTTATTTAATCTAAGGATTTATACGCCCTCATTTTCTCTTTACTATACACGCTCGGTTTCTCTATCAGGTAAGTGTAGATGTCAGGCCACTCAATCGGAGGTAATCCTGTCAGATCGTCCATCCAATGAGTGATTGTGTACGGGTCGACCAATCTGGTCCCGTCCGTAAAAGTTAACTTTTTCAAATAATTATCACGGTCCCGGACAGTGAGTGACCTTAAATATTCAGATAAAGCAGATATATTCAGATTTTCTCCAGCCATTGTTAAAAAAACAAGCTAAAAAAACTCGCTAGCTACCGTTTGTTCAAGTGTTGAGGGGAATCTTTCTGCCTCCAGCTAAGCCCCGCCCACACAAATATGTCACATTGTTTACCAACTGTAAAAGGGTCTATAGTCCAGAGCGATTTATATGTTTTTTTTCCTCATCATGACGTACTTTTGGACTAAGGTGCGACTTATAGTCCGAAAAATATGGTAAATAAAAGTAGGCTATAGGATAATCCGTAAAAACTGCATTTTTCTCCAGCGCATTCACTACTGCGAAGATCGCGAGTCAGTGTCAACTTCATCTTTGCAGCTGACACAGAAACACTTGATTATTAATAAACAATTAAAATGTCTTAATATTTTTTTTACAGCGTTTAGGTTCCGTTTATATGAACGCGTCACCACTGCATGAGAGAGAGAGAGACACACACGCAAGGTCTCTCCCTCTCTGCCGTGCGCTCGCTACACGGCTTGCATGCACGCTTTTGCTCGCTCGCTTTAGATTCGCAGGAGATTTGAACTAATTTCCAGGCATCATAACATTACAAAAGGCAATTGTAATTTTTTTTTTTACTATTTTGGTATGATGAACATTCACTCACCAGTGTGTGAATACCCTTTCGAGATTTACTCGCCAAACGGAAAATCTAACTGCACTTGGCGCTTGGCGGGTGTTAATTTCGGACCCTGGCTGCGGGCCAATAAAAACTGGACCGCGGGATGCAGTTGGCCCGCGGGCCTTAGTTTGGACACCCATGATATAGACCCAGTTAGATGGGGCTTCGAAAATTTACTACCTCGTCAGATGATGTTTACTACTTTTTACTACTTTTTACTGGCCTTAATTTGGCATAATTTAATTTACTACCTTTTACTACCTTTTACAACCCCGCATAAACCCTGTTATTTATTGTTGGTTTGTTTATGTTAATTTTCCCTATTTTTGCATTTAGATTGCCTTTGCTGTGATCAAACACTTTCTAGTACATTTATAACAATCATAGTTTAATAGCACTGTTAAGAATCTTAATGTTTCTTTAGAATTTTTCTTTATAGCTTTTACCTGTATTGTTTTTATTCATTTTTATTCTATTGTTGTAATTCATTAAGACAAAGTAGAATAGAAGCTTTGATATCTATTTTTGGTTGTGATCCATAACATGTAATTATTATTGGCTTAAAATATTGTCCATTTCAAAAAAAATAAAAAAATCTAGTACTGAAACTAACCACAGTGGCCATGAGAGGTGTAAGGGCAAAGACACACATCACAGGCCAACAAAAGGTCAGGGAATGTGCTTCTCAGTTTCTTCACAGCCAGCACTGCAGGAGTGTCATCTGTGTCCGCCCCAGAGCCCCTTTCATCCTAAGAAAACAAAAAAAATTGGTTTAGTGTTAATTTAATTAGTTAAGTTAATCAATTAGTTGATGCTTTTTTAAAGATCTTTATTTTGTGTACTTGGTGTAACAGAATATGTTGACATGCTTTAAATGTTCAAAAAACACCACATTTTAAAAATACTTTACAATACATTATTGTTGGTCCTCTATGCCCCTTCTCTCTCAAATACGTCATTTTCTACAAAGCCCCTCCTTCTGACAAGCACAGTCTGCTGATTTGCCAACTGACCGAAAACCACAAGCACTCGTCGGAAATGTAACACCCCTTTCCATAATCACAAGCTTCATCTTTCAAAATAAATGTAAAGACAATTAATATAATGTCCTTAGTTTTGCCATCAGTTCAACCCCAAAGGGGAACAGATTGGTGTGACAGACACAGTGATGAAGCTCATGTGTATTTGCAGTACCAAGCCACATACGGTTAAGACAGCTGACTCCACTGTGATGTTTCTCTTTCTCTAGCACACACAAGCAACGTGCAAAACTCTGCATTTGAACCTTCAATGGCAAATACTTAAACTAATAACAAAACATATTTACAGTAGTTGATACAGAAGCGCCAGATTGTATAGCAAAATCAAAATTACTCCCATGAAACGGTCGTCCATAAATTGCGTTGCTGTTCTGTTTTAAGTAATTGTAAAGATTCCTAAATGCAAAGATTCTACTTAAGAAGGCCAAATAAAGTGCTTTTGCTTTCGCCTAGATACACAAAGCATCTCCCTGACATGGCTGCTTCAACACTAACTGTGCTAACCATGCATTACTTCATTGCGGAAAAATTTGGGCGGCATTTAGCATTTCACAAATATTCCAACATCGTGATGTAGACATGTAGGGGGCGTGTTTGAATGAGCCGTTTTAGGGGGGCGTGGCAGAGTCTTAACTTTGATAAAGAATATCTCTTCGAATTTGAGACTTTAGTCTTTGCAACTTTTCAGATCTTCTTCATGCACCAAGAGCTTGTAACACTCCGAAGAGAAAGGAAAAATGTAAATATTGCATCATGTGACCCCTTTAAAAGGACATGAAACCCCCTATTACAGCACTGTCTAGTTACCACTACAGTTTTGAAAAATGTAGCAAGTATGAGTGTGGTGTGCTGCAGAGTGGAGGAGAGAAGGGGACACTATCACTGAGTTTGCTATCCAGTCACTATTACACTGAACAAAATTTACATATATTTTACACAAATACACACATCCCACAAGAGTTCTAATTTAATGCACAGGCAAAAAGAAATTCACTCTGCATGGAAAATATAGAATGCTGCACCGGCCACCAGTGAAGATATTTTTAAGAATATTGTTAACCAATTTTTTATTTTATTTTTTGGTTACATGTGACTTTCATTGTAAGGAAAAAAAAAACAAAAAACACAAAAAGTAATGTTCCATAAAAGAAAGTCATACAGATTTGAAACAACAAAGTAAATGACGACAGAATTTCCATTTTTAGCTGAGCAATCCCTTTAATAACCATTTAAAATCCATTAATCTCATGGAATTATTTATGCATTTCTAATTGCAGTGTGAATGCATTCATGTTATATCTATGCTGCAATAAACTTATTTGGATGCAGCTTCTAAAAATAAATACATAAACAATCATGGGCATTGTAGCTAATTTTTATGTTTATTTGATGCCTCTCTTATTTAACAGAATAATTACATTATTCTTTTGTGACATTTATACACTTTTGAGGGTAAAGTGTCAGTCAAATTTGATGTGAAGTTAATTAAATTAATCAAAAAATTGTTCAATTAATTGATTAAAAATTCTTAATAGCTTTACTGCCCTAATTTCTTCATGATATACCATGACTTACATTATTGACAACAATAATACTGAAACTTTAATATAAATGAAATACAACTAAAACATTTCACTGACCTTCGCAACTTTTGCAGGAACTCCAAAAATCAGCACACACTTCAGACCTTTGTCCACAAGGGGACGAAGTAAACCCTCTATCTTATTTACACCATATCTGAAAAATACACAAAAACATCATATGTCATATCTTGACTAAGATGTCTTAACAATACAATGGCATTTGTTTTTTTTATATACGTATGATACACTGGGCCCTATCTTGCACCCAGCGCAATTGACTTTGTACACCAACGCATGTGTCATTCCTATTTTGCACCCGCGCAAAGTGCGCTTTTCCCTCCACAGAGGCACGTCGCTAAACTAGTGAATGCACTTGCGCTCCCTGGGCAGTTCAGCGCAAAAAAGGAGGCGTGTTCCGGCGCAAACAATCCCTGGTGCTATTTTGCTGTTCCATTAAACAATTGCGCCACTGACCAGAAAAAACCTAGTCTAAAGTCAGTGGCGCGTTGCGTGTTGATCATTATGCTATTTTAAGGGCGCATGCTTGACCATAATGTATAGCGTGCACAACGCGCATACACTTTGCTCATGTTATCTACACAGATGCAACAGTTATTTTTGCAAATCATAAATTGTTATACTAAAAAAATATTAACACATGAGATGACGGAAATCATTGTGGTGTGCCACGAAGATGTGAACAAAATAGGCATAAATCTAGCTTACAAATTATTCAGGCTAATTATTCTCCCATCCCCATACAACACAACTTCTCTGTCTTTCACTGCTCTTACAAGAACATCAGTCTCCTCGGCTGTGAACCGCTCCTGGCGTGCGCCTGGTAAATACGCCATAATAATAGCAATCCATAATGGAACTTGCGCACCTGCTTTTAAAGGGAATGTTGGATGACGCTCTGATTGGTTTATTTCACGTTACGCCCAAACCACACCTATGAATAATGAAGCTACTTCAGACCAACCCACTTTAGATTTGCGCCGGGCGCAAGAGCCATTTATCCCGCCGGGAAAATAGCAACAGCGCCGAGACCCGCCCACAAACTTACTTGCGTTTCGCGCTTTGACACTTGCGTTTCAGATCGTTAAAATAGGGCCCACTAGGGTTAAGTGCAGTTCTAAGCACAAGTTTCAGGATATTACCCATGTTCTCTTAACAGCAGCTGCAATGACAAAATTATGTTTAATACTAAATGTTTACAGCTGCACAGTGTGCATTGTTTCACATAGTAATTTTAGAAAGTATTCAGTAACCGGAATGACAGTGCTCCATTCTGAAGACAATCTAACCAGACCTCTTTGACAATGAATACTTGTGCTATCCAAAGGGGACATAACCACAGAGAATAAATGGATCCTTGGTTTATCTTTGTGCTTTGTTGCCTACCTCCAGCTCCACCCTGCCTGAAGCTTATCTCAGAACAGGAGCCCAAACTTTAAATACATCCATCTTTGTTACATCTGATGATGTAACAAAAACTATGGACTCTCTCTTTTCTAGCACTTTAAATAAAGTTGCTCCGTTATGCTTAAGGAAGGTTAAGGAAAACAGTTTAACACCATGGTATTATGAGCATACTCGCACCCTAAAGAGAGCAGCCCGAAAAATGGAGTGCAGCTGGAGGAAAACAAAACTAGAGGTATTTCGTATTGCTTGGCGGGAAAGTAACCTATCCTACAGAAAAGCATTAAAAACTGCTAGATCCGATTACTTTTCTTCTCTTTTAGAAGAAAACAAACATAACCCCAGGAATTAATTCAATACAGTTGCTAAATTAACGAAAAATAAAGCATCAACAAGTGTTGACATTTCCCAACACCACAGCAGTAATGACTTTATGAACTACTTTACTTCTAAAATTTATACTATTAGAGATAAAATTGCAACCATTTAGCCGTCAGCTACAGTATCACACCAGACAGTGCACTATAGACCCCCTGAGAAACAGTTTCACTCATGCTTTACTATAGGAGAGGAAGAATTGTATAAACTTGTTAAATCATCTAAACCAACAACATGTATGTTAGACCCTATACCATCTAAGCTCCTAAAAGAGGTGCTTCCAGAAGTCATAGATCCTCTTCTGACTTTTATTAATTCCTTATTGTCATTAGGATATGTCCCCAAAACCTTCAAATTGGCTGTTATTAAGCCTCTCATCAAAAAAACACAACTTGACCCCAAAGAACTAGTTAATTATAGACCAATCTCAAATCTCCCCTTTCTGTCCAAGATACTAGAAAAGGTGGTATCCTCACAGTTATATTCCTTCTTAGAGAAAAATGGTAAATTTGAGTATTTCCAGTCAGGATTTAGACCGTATCATAGTCCTGAGACTGCTCTCCTTAGAGTTACAAATGATCTGCTCTTATCATCTGATCGTGGGTGTACAGTATCTCTCTATTAGTTTTATTGGATCTTAGTGCTGCGTTTGACACAATTGACCACAACATTCTTTGGCATAGACTTGAACACTTTGTTGGCATTAATGGAAGTGCATTAGCATGGTTTAAATCGTACTTATATGACCGCCATCAGTTTGTAGCAGTGAATGAAGATGTATCATATCTATCACAAGTGCAGTATGGAGTACCGCAAGGCTCAGTACTAGGGCTGCTACTCTTCACACTTTATATGTTACCCTTGGGAGATATCATCAGGAAACATGGTGTTAGCTTTCACTAGTTATGCTGATGATACTCAGCTCTATATTTCTTCATGGCCCGGTGAAACACACCAATTTGTAAAACTAATGGAATGCATAGTCGATATAAAAAACTGGATGACGAGTAATTTCTTACTGCTAAATTCTGAAAAAAACAGAGGTGTTAATTATAGGACCTAAAAACTCTGCTAGTAATAACCTAGAACACTGTCTAAGACTTGATGGTTGCTCTGTCAATTCTTCGTCATCAGTTAGGAACCTAGGTGTGCTATTTGATCACAATCTTTCCTTAGAAAGCCACGTTTCTAGCATTTGTAAAACTGCAATTTTCCATCTCAAAAATATATCTAAATTACGGCCTATGCTCTCAATGTCAAATGCAGAAATGTTAATCCATGCATTTATGACCTCAAGGTTAGATTATTGTAATGCTTTATTGGGTGGTTGTTCTGCATGCTTAGTAAACAAACTACAGCTAGTCCAAAATGCAGCAGCAAGAGTTCTTACTAGAACCAGGAAGTATGACCATATTAGCCCGGTCCTGTCAACACTGCACTGGCTCCCTATCAAACATTGTATAGATTTTAAAATATTGCTTATTACTTACAAAGCCCTGAATGGTTTTGCACCTCAGTATTTGAATGAGCTCCTTTTACATTATAATCCTCTACGTACGCTACGTTCTCAAAACTCAAAATCAAAACTAGAATATCAAAATCAACTGCGGGCGGCAGATCCTTTTCCTATTTGGCGCCTAAACTCTGGAATAACCTACCTAACATTGTTCGGGAGGCAGACACACTCTTGCAGTTTAAATCTAGATTAAAGACCCATCTCTTTAACCTGGCTTACACATAACATACTAATATGCTTTTAATATCCAAATCCGTTAAAGGATTTTTAGGCTGCATTAACATTAATTATCTACAGCGATATCGTTGACTTGATTGCAATTAAATGCACAGACACTATTTAACTGAACAGAGATGACATCACTGAATTCAATGATGAACTGCCTTTAACCATCATTTTGCATTATTGACACACTGTTTTCCTAATGAATGTTGTTCAGTTGCTTTGACGCAATGCATTTTGTTTAAAGTGCTATATAAATAAAGGTGACTTGACTTGACATCAAACATCTTGTATATTTTTAAAACAAAAAGTTTACTTATTGTCTATAATCTTCCTTATAGTGTCTTTTAAGAAAAAGTTTATCAAGAACTACAAATTAACCTGACAGCTTAATTTAGGCTAAAATATTCTGGCATTCTGGCACATTGTCATTTTATTAGACCTTTAACCTAAATTGAATGGTGTGGGGGATGTTTTCTTGGCACATTTTAGGCCCCTTAGTGCCAATTGGGCATCGTTTAAATGCCACGGCCTACCTGAGCAATGTTTCTGACCATGTCCATCCCTTTATGACCAACATGTACCCATCCTCTGATGGCTACTTCCAGCAGGATAATGCACCATGCCACAAAGCTTGAATCATTTCAAATTGGTTTCTTGAACATGACAATGATTTCACTGTACGAAAATTATGTGCATCCCACAAATCAACTGCAAGATGCTATCCTATCAATATGGGCCAACATTTCTAAAGAATGCTTTCAGCACCTTGTTGAATCAAGGCCACGTAAAATTAAGGCAGTTTTGAAGGCGAAAGGGGTCAAACACAGTATAAGTATGGTGTTCCTAATAATCCTTTAGGTGAGTGTATGTTTATTTAATGCACACTGATAGAAAGTAAAGTAATGAAATTTCACAATACAGTATTTTAAACACTATTCATATATGTCCTGAACCAGTTAAAATCCTCTTGATACTTTGCTTAAAAACTCCATTAATAATCCACTAAGAATCTTTCATCCAATAGCAGATTCAATTATATTTTTTACTACTTAGCAGTGAAGAATGATACTGTCATGGTCTTGTCATGATCCTGTCTCTATCTCTCTCTTTTTCTCTCTCTGTCTCCCCCTGCTGGTTTATCCCCTCCTGTCTCCCTCGCTCTTCGCTTCTGTGTCACAGCTGTCTTCACTTCTCATTAAGATAATTTCCCCTTCACCTGGTTCTCATCCTGCCTCGTTATTTGGGCTACTTCTACCCTCTCGTTCCCGTGTCTCTTTGTCAGATTGTTACTTCCGAATGAAGCCGTTGCCTTTGGCGTCCATGTTAGCAATTGGTCTTGTCCTGTCCTGTCCTGTCCAGTCGGGGTGAAGTTAGTTGTCTGCTATCATTACCTGTACGTCTCTGTGCTCACCCATTGCACCCCACAGAACCTTACCTGCTGTTCTACGCCGTGACCGCCCCGCTCTGCGAGCTCCGATCCCCGGCTCTCCCCTGAGCCCGGTCAAGCCTCCACCTCGCCAGCCTTCTGGTCGTTCCAGCCACAGAGGTTTCCTGTGTTAGTTAAACCCAGCCTTCGGGTCTTCCTTGGTTCTCATCTTTGTACTCCTTAGTTGGATTTTCCTGTGGCTTTCCTTTGTTTGATTAAAGACTGTCATTTTGCCCTCGCATTTGAGTCCTCTCTCTTCAATACCCATCACAGAACAATCTGACCATATGATGGACTCAGCGAGTGGCAGCCCGTTCCAGACCGCCGTTGAGCACCAGGGCGTCCTCATGAGGAGGACATCTCCGCTACCCGACACGCCGTCGGTTCTTTGGCCGCCCAGATGTCCGAGCTGTCCAGCCAGGTCCACAACCTCCGTCTCCAGCCTTCCGCCTCTTATTGTCCTCCTGGTCAGACGGAGCCTCGGATAAACAATCCTCCGGCCTATTCGGGTGAGCCAACTCAGTGCCGCGCTTTCCTTACCCAGTGTGAGGTGGTTTTCTCGCTCCAGCCCGTTACATATGCTAAGGAGAGGGCCAAGGTGGCTTTCGTTCTTTCACTCCTCCACGGGCGGGCTCGCGAATGGGGAACGGCCAACTGGGAGACTGAGGCAGAGTGCATCTCAAGCTTTGAGCGCTTCAAGGAGGAGATGATCCGGGTCTTCGACCGCTCCGCCTACGGAGAGGAGGCTTCCCGTCGGCTTTCCACACTCCGGCAGGGAAGACGATCCGTGCCGGATTTCTCCGTTGAGTTCCGGACCCTCGCTACCACCTGTGGGTGGAACCAACCCGCACTGACTGCTCGCTTCCTGGAGGGCTTGTCTCCAGAGGTGCGGGACGAGGTCCTCGTCCGTGAGATCCCCGCCCGGCTCGACGACCTTATCGACCTGGCCATCCGGGTGGAGAGACGGTTTGATCAGCGCCGTCGTGCTCATCGCCTAGAGGAGAGTCTCTTCTCGCCGCCTCGAGTCAACCCCTCCCACTCAGAACCGGAACCCATGCAGCTGGGTGGCCTGCGGATTTCACCTAAGGAGCGTCAGAGGAGGATTTCTAACCGCCTCTGCATGTACTGTGCTAGTGCCTCTCACTTTGTGTTTTCGTGTCCTGTAAAAGCCAACGCTCGCCAGTAGGAGGAGGGTTACTGGCGAGTGCTACCACTAAGACCATCCCTTCCACTTCCTGCACGACACTTCCAGCGCATCTCCAGTGGGCGGGGTCGTCAGCCTCCTGTGCGGCCTTGATCGACTCTGGGGCCGAGGGAAACTTTGTGGATGAGAAGTGGGCGCTCCAACAAGGTATTCCGCTCACACCGCTAAGAGACTCCACCTCTTTATTTGCCCTTGATGGCAGCGCCCTACCTAGGGTACAGAAACAGACTATCCCATTGTCTCTAACCGTTTCTGGCAACCATAAAGAGACAGTTTCCTTTTTTATTTTTCAGTCTCCTTTTACTCCTTTAGTACTGGGGCACCCTTGGTTAGAACTTCACAATCCACACATTGACTGGGCTAAGGGGTCTGTTTTGTCCTGGAAGTTGTCGTGTCATGTTAAGTGTTTAGCCTCGGCTGTTCCCCCCGTGTCTTCTGTTTCTGTGTTGCAGGAGGAGACGGGAGATCTGACTGGGGTACCGGAGGAGTATCACGATTTGCGAGGGGTTTTCAGCCGTTCTCGAGCCATGTCTCTTCCGCCCCACCGTCCGTATGACTGCGCTATTGATCTCCGCCCGGGGACCACGCCCCCTCGGGGTAGGCTCTATTCTCTTTCTGCTCCCGAACGGGAGGCTTTAGAAAATTATTTATCTGAGTCTCTCAGCGCCGGCACAATCGTTCCGTCCTCGTCGCCTGCCGGCGCCGGCTTCTTTTTTGTTAAAAAGAAAGACGGTTCTTTACGCCCATGCATAGATTATCGGGGGCTGAATGACATCACTGTTAAGAATCGTTACCCCCTGCCACTGATGTCCTCAGCCTTTGATATCCTGCAGGGGGCAAAAGTCTTTACCAAGCTCGACCTACGTAACGCTTACCATCTCGTACGCATTCGGGAGGGGGACGAGTGGAAGACCGCCTTTAACATGCCCCTCGGCCACTTCGAGTATAGGGTCCTTCCCTTCGGATTGGTTAACGCCCCCGCTGTCTTTCAAGCTCTGATCAATGACGTCCTTCGGGATATGCTCAATTTATTTGTTTTTGTCTATCTCGATGACATTTAGATTTTTTCGCCCTCTCTCCAGATTCACGTGCAGCACGTTCGCCGCGTTCTCCAACGTTTGCTTGAGAATCGACTCTTTGTTAAGGCTGAGAAGTGTTCCTTTCATGCTTCGTCTATAACGTTTTTAGGCTCCGTTATCTCAGCAGAGGGGATCAGTATGGACCCTACCAAGGTCCAGGCCGTGCTCGATTGGCCCGTCCCTGAGTCTCGTGTCTCGCTACAGCGCTTTCTCGGTTTTGCTAATTTTTATCGCCGCTTTATACGCAACTTCAGTCAGGTGGCCGCGCCACTCACCGCCCTCACTTCGGTTAAATCTTGTTTCGGTTGGTCCGGGTCTGCGCAGGAGGCGTTTGACCGGCTTAAGACCCTTTTTACGTCCGCACCCATCCTCTGCACTCCAGATAGCTCAAGACAGTTTATCGTTGAGGTCGACGCCTCCGAGGTAGGGGTGGGAGCCGTTCTTTCCCAGCGGTCAGCGTCGGATAATAAGATACACCCTTGCGCTTACTTCTCCCACCGCCTCTCCCCCGCTGAACGTAATTATGATGTCGGGAATCGTGAGCTCCTCGCCATCCGCCTGGCATTGGGTGAGTGGCGGCAGTGGTTAGAGGGTTCCTCTGTTCCTTTTATTGTTTTGACGGATCATCGCAATTTAGAATACATTCGCTCCGCCAAGAGATTGAACTCGCGTCAGGCTCGTTGGGCCCTTTTCTTTACGCGTTTTGATTTTGTCATTTCATACCGTCCGGGCTCTAAGAACGGTAAACCAGACGCGTTGTCTCGACTTTTCGATCCCTCGATCGGCCGCACCCCCCGAGAGGAGATTATTCCCCCGGTCGGGTGGTGGGGGCTGCGATCTGGGGGATCGAGAGACAGGTTAAGCGCGCTCTCTCTCACGTCGCTACTCCCCGTAACTGCCCTAAGGGCAGCCTCTTTGTCCCAGTTCCCACACGATTAGCAGTTCTTCAATGGGCCCATTCCTCTAAACTAGCGGTTCATCCCGGTGCTCGAGGTACTATCGCATTTATCCGCCAGCGTTTCTGGTGGCCCTCTTTAGAACGTGATGCGCGCCGTTTTATCGCTGCCTGCTCTGTTTGTGCCCAGACCAAAGCGGGCAACTCTCCGCCTGCGGGTCTCCTCCGACCGCTACCTGATCCCTCGTCTTGGGCCGAACAGCTTTCCTGGGCTGAGTATGCTCATAATTCCCTCCCTTCCTCGGCCGCTGGTATCTCTCCCTTTCAGTGTTGCCTCGGCTATCAACCGCCCTTATTTTCATCCCAAGAGACCGATTCTCACTGCCCGTCCGTTCAGACCTTTATCAGTCGCTGTAAGCGAACCTGGAAGAGGGTGAGATCCGCACTTTGTCGTTCTAAGAGACGCATGTGCGTGGCTGCTAATAGATCGCGTGTCAAAAGTCCTCGCTATGTCGCGGGTCAGAAAGTTTGGCTTTCTACGTCTAATTTACCCCTCCAGTCTGACTCCCGTAAACTGGCTCCCCGCTTCATCGGGCCGTTCCGCATTATCAAGATCGTTAACCCTGTCGCCGTCAAACTCCGGTTGCCGCAGAATCTTCGTCGTGTTCACCCGGTGTTTCACGTCTCCTGCATTAAACCGGCCTCTCGCTCCCCCCCTCCCACGTCCTTCTCTGCCGTTCGTATTGAAGACTCCCCGGTCTACACCGTCCGCAGGATCATAGATAGGCGGCGTCGGGGTCGTGGACACCAATATTTAGTCGATTGGGAGGGGTATGGTCCTGAGGAGAGGAGTTGGGTCTCCCCTAAGGATATCCTGGACCCCTCGCTCATTGATGATTTCCTCCGGTCTCGCCAGCATTTCCCCGCTGGAGCGCCTGGAGGCGCTCTTTGAGGAGAGGGTACTGTCATGGTCTTGTCATGATCCTGTCTCTATCTCTCTCTTTTTCTCTCTCTGTCTCCCCCTGCTGGTTTATCCCCACCTGTCTCCCTCGCTCTTCGCTTCTGTGTCACAGCTGTCTTCACTTCTCATTAAGATAATTTCCCCTTCACCTGGTTCTCATCCTGCCTCGTTATTTGGGCTACTTCTACCCTCTCGTTCCCGTGTCTCTTTGTCAGATTGTTACTTCCGAATGAAGCCGTTGCCTTTGGCGTCCATGTTAGCAATTGGTCTTGTCCTGTCCTGTCCTGTCCAGTCGGGGTGAAGTTAGTTGTCTGCTATCATTACCTGTACGTCTCTGTGCTCACCCATTGCACCCCACAGAACCTTACCTGCTGTTCTACGCTGCGACCGCCCCGCTCTGCGAGCTCCGATCCCCGGCTCTCCCCTGAGCCCGGTCAAGCCTCCACCTCGCCAGCCTTCTGGTCGTTCCAGCCACAGAGGTTTCCTGTGTTAGTTAAACCCAGCCTTCGGGTCTTCCTTGGTTCTCATCTTTGTACTCCTTAGTTGGATTTTCCTGTGGCTTTCCTTTGTTTGATTAAAGACTGTCATTTTGCCCTCGCATTTGAGTCCTCTCTCTTCAATACCCATCACAGATACCTCGCTTGACCAGGAAGACTTGAAATTGGTTCCACTGCATCAGGACTGTCACTGTTAAAATTATACAGAAGGAGACATAATAACTATTACTATTCATTTACAACAAATTAACAAATAGAAACGTTCAATAATAACATAACTATATATATATATATATATATATATATATAGAGAGAGAGAGAGAGAGAGAGAGAGAGAGAAGACATTACGTAATGAAGATAGGATATATGAGGTTATCTGGTCTAAGGTCTGAAGCACAGGACTGCCAGTGTCGCAGAATGGGGTGAAAGTAACCGCTATGTAAAATAGAGTCTGCCGGCTGTGTCATCGTCCTATAGATTCAAACAGAAGACAAACACTTACTGACACAATCTACATAACTGCAGAATTATGAATCATAGTTACATATTCATAAATATTGTTAATCAGATGCAGTCTCGTTTCCCAGAAGAAAAAAAAAAAAAAAAAGATAATTAAAACAAAAAATCCACCTGAAAACAAAAACTGCAATAGAAAGCATGTTAAGGCTTGTTTTCAGGTAACGTGAAACTGAGTAGATTTTCTCATTTAAACATTAACCCTCACTACATTCTAGGAGTAAAACTAATAATTTTTAATACATTTAGAGATCTTAAAATAATTATGAAAATGATTATTAGCCTAACATTATTAAATAATTTCTTGATTTACACATTACTAAAAATACTGATAATGACAAACTGTTGATTTGGGGAAAACATTAAATAACTGTAAAAAAAGAAAATGACTAATTAAGACACATTCAGAGTGGTTGGGAGTAATTAAATTATTTTGTCTTCTGATTTCATGAAAAGAAATCTGAATGGATGAATGAATGAATGAATGAATGAGCAAAGAGTGACTGACACATTGTAGCCATACAACAAACGCAAGCGTGCAGAAATTATCACTTTGCAGACATTTAAAGAAAATCACATTTTACACATTTTATATATGATTATATATGATTAATCAGTTACCAAAATTTTGATGTGTTTTGGAATTTTGTTGTAACCCATGTAACACCGATTAAAAAAAAATTGGTACACTAATACTGAATTTATATAAATTCAACTTACTAAGATGTCTATATATATATATGCAAGCATGCCTATTGCGTAATAGTTTTTCATAGCAAAACACTGAAATGTGAATTATCATGAAACGGTTAAACAATGAACTTACTTTGTGTTTGGTCACTGCTAATGGGATCCCGTAAATGACCGATCTTGCTAACGTTAAAGTATTTCTCCTCGAACCTCGAACGAATGTGTACATTTCATTTTAAGATTAGAATGTTCCTAGCTGTCAACTGTTTCCTGTTCGACGAAACTTGTATTCCTCCAGGTGGCGCTGGATGGCTCAGAGAGCCAAATTCTTCGTTTAGCTTTCAGTAGGTTTTTGTACTATACATATTTATATAACTTGTAAATGTTCAAAATGTGATGCTCTTGTATCTGAGATATAAATAAAGTATCCTTCTGCAAGCTTATATAATGTTTATTTTTTTTATTATTAAATCAAAAGTCCTACATAGCGCGAAGAAAAAGACCTCATACAACGTGATATCGATGTCTACGTTTTATTTCAGCGATGAACTTTGAATGCTGCATCATAGAAAAGAAAATACAGTGTTTTTAGTGAGTGTCTAATTAAAAAAGGCTGGAACAGATAAGCCACGCCCGTCGTATCATTATTCAGTTACATGCTAGTATTGTCCCTTTTCTATCATTCATTGCTTCTTTCTGTTTTCTCGGCTTCCGTAGAAAATCCTCTAAGGATCTCGCGATATTTCTTACGACTCGCATATGAGATCTCGCGAATGTCGCGATATTTGACCCGGGCTCCTATTGGATGGAAAATAGTCCTCTCAGCTAGCTTGTGTGTTTAACAGCTGCTTATCCACCGCTGTCAACTCAGCAGTTCATTACCGAGTCTTTGAAAATGTAGCTTACTGTTATATATGTGTCTTTCACCTTCACTGTGAACGATAGCTGTGAGGTAAACGTTTTTTTTTTCCAAGTGTATTATTAGCACATTTAATACTCGTCATCATATGCTAACCGACAGTTCGCTTGTTTATACATTCAATTCCGCAAAATGATGGACGTTAATTGTCTAACAACATGTTTATCAGCATAGTGTTTACCTGGATTATAATTTTTAAGATACAATAGCAATAATGTTGAGGATAGTGAAATAAACCATACTGGCTTCTGGATTGATGTTAATGTTAATCATTTAGTCATAGAATACCGTCAACCTTGTTTTTGGGACATGTACGTTACAATGTGATTTTATCAGTCTACAATCGTACCAAGTGTTTTACATGCAATATTTTCCAAATTTGAATTGTAGTTGCATTGTTTTTGGTCTTAATAATGAAGTATTTTTCTTCCTTTTTCAGGTTTTGACAGAGAGTCAAATCCTTTAGAAGTCATTAGGTGGACCTGGTACAGTACATCTCCAAAACAACATGATACTGCCAAAATAGTGAATTGATTATCAGTGGAGTATTTTTCATAGACTTGAATGCCCATTACATGTTTATCTTCACTCCCAGTTTCCTAGGCTAGTGTTTTGACCTTAGTCCCCTAGTAAACAAAACTCCGTGGTGCAGGTAATAATGCTGTTCTCTCTGCGAGAGCTGGTGCAATGGTTGGGCTTTGCCACATTCGAGCTGTTCCTCCACTTGAGTGCACTGCTGGTCTTCAGCGTGCTGGTGGCCCTACACATGGATGTGGACAAGCAGACTCTTGAGATGAGCTGGTGGCTTGTCTTCTCACCATTGTTTGCTGCTGATGGCCTCAGCACTTACTTCACAGCCATTGTGTCCATCCGCCTCTATCAAGAAGGAGAGAAGCGGCTGGCTGTGCTGCGATTGCTGTGGGTGCTTACTTTGCTCAGCCTCAAGCTGGTGTGTGAGGTGCTGCTATGCCAGAAATTGGCTGAACAGAACCAGGCACAAAGTGATTTGTGGTTCGGGCTTATTGTTTCCCCACTGTTCATCCTTCTGCAGCTGCTCATGATTCGTGCTTGTCGTGTCAATTAAAGGACAAACTGTACGCACACATGTCAATGGACTTATGCGAACGAATTAAAAGGACTTCTGCAGGTATCATTCAAACCAGGAGGAGCGAATCATTGTAAACTGCATAATCATTGTGAACTCTTTATTTTTTTATTTTGTATTTTCACAGGTTCAAACATGCAAACATGGCATCAAAAATAATGCTAAAAATAATGTGCAATTTTGATTATTATTATTATTGTCCTTAAGTGCTAAGAGAGATTTGGTCTAGAATTCTGAATACTGTAAATGTTGCTTTATCTGTGTTAATACATTGTATTGTTGTTTGTACAGTTGTAAATAAACCATCAATATTCAACACTCTTGATCTTCCTTGGTTTGTTATTGACCATGCCTTGAAGTGACCTAAATGTAATTCTTTATTAAGAAAAGCTAGTACGATGTTTGATGTTTTTGAGAAGAAAATTCAAAATAAGCCAATGTGTAAAAAAAAAAAAAAACACGTACGTCCAATAATAATCACTAGATGGCACTATAGATGTAATTAATCCTGCATTCCTTCTAATTTGTCTCGTTATAGGAGCTCCAAACAGGACAAACCATGCAGTTTCATTAAGTTATCATTTAAAAAATGTTTTATGAGAGTTGTATCATTAAAGAGCAGCTAGTTCAAAATTCATTACATACATATCCTTACTGATGTAGTGAAACGTTTTCTTAAATGTATAATTTCTAAAGAGAAATAGAAAAATGAGCTCTAGTTAAAATGAAAGAAATATTTTATCGGAAACTAAATTGATTAAATTATATCTAATGGAAACAACACTCCAGCTGCAGTATGTATTAAACCAAAAGGATAAAGGACATTTAATAAACAGCCTTCCTGTTACTTTATATTAGATAGATGCACAGAAAGCATTTATATGTATTACTTGTTATTAAGGCTGTATTACTGTAAATGATAAACCATGTTATTTTTGGACTTTGCACTCGGTTCGTGATAGCATAAAATAATTGCATTGAACATATGTTAAGGCATCTTTGAAATAATTAACTGGACGTGCAGTACCTACTACAACCCATTGTGGCTGTAAATGCCAACAGCTGTACTAAAGGTCGTACATGCTAATCTTAAATGAACTTTTTTCAGTGTTGTCCCTTCCTGATTATGAGGTTATCAAAATTTACTCATGTGCATAATAGACTAGCCTATAATTAACTTGACGCGTTTTACTTTTGATCCCTTGCTATAATCTTTATTTCTGTGCCCTTTAATTAATCTGATTAAACCCTTTATTTTACTGTCTATGGATTAAACCCGGATTATTAGAGTGACGAGGACATTAGCCTTACCACGTCATTATATAGCATATTCTACTTTTGATCAGATTTCTTTAATCAAACAATCCGTTTTGATCCTGCTAGTCACCTTCGTATTTGTTGCATTCGAAAAAAATAAGTCTACTGTAATCATGTATTTACACACATATTTATTTATTTTGTAATATTTATTTTCATTTTAATTCCATTTTTCCCCCCTCCGGATTAAAACTAGATTAATACAGCGACAAATAGTTGCACCACGCCATGGTCAATGGAACATTACAACTCTCAAAATACAACCTTCGATTTTGAAATGTAGAAAAAAAAAAATGTTTAAAATGTCTTACCTTTTGTTGCTTTGTTTCTTATTAAAATAATGTATTTTATTTTACTTATGCATAATTTATTGCAATTTATATTACTTCTATTGTTTTTACATAACATTTAGAACATTTATAAAAATTAGAATGCGTTTTATTCACCAAGTGCTTGAACACACACACACACACACACACACACACACACACAGGAACTATTTGTTATTCATTTTCCACTTAATGTTATCTTGCGTATTGTAAATTGCTCCAAACAGCCTGCAGTTTTGCCCATTCATAATATAAACAATTTCGAAATAAAGAAAGGGTTAAGGATACGAAATGGGCGGGTCTCGCTGTGTTTGACTGACAGGGCTCGCTTCAAGCTTCACAATAGTAGAAAGTAGGGGGCGGGGCATATGTTAAAACAAAAGGTGTGCCTCGAGTCAAACTGACCAAATGAGGTGTCCACCCTGGAGACTTAAGCAAAAGTGGGCGTTTATCACCATGTGGGTGTTTTTAAACTGCTGGGTGTTTCTGAATCATGCAATCTAAATGATCGCCCTTACCCAACCCCACCCCTAAACCTAACGTCACTATTACATCAACCAATCAGGTATCATGGTGTAAAAACACCTTGATCTAGTAACTCCCCATTACTTTCCTGCAGAGACCTATACTTGTGCACCCTGAGACAAAAAGCTGACGTAAGACTCCGAGGGCGGGGTCCTGTCGGTAGGATAGACCGGCACATAATCATCATGCAGGATACATTGTTGCGGCTGCAATGACGTGCGATTACGAATAAGAAGAGGCGCTGCAGGTACGGCGAGAGATTATTTGGTTTCACACGTACCCCTATAAAACCAATTTCTCCCATAATGTCGGGCGGGGATCTTCGCGTTCTTCGCCAAGAGCCAGGGCAGGAGAGCCCGAGGATGCCGGCCTGGAAACGCGAGATCCTTGAGCGGAGAAAGACGAAGGGCGGTGGGACCGGAGCAGGTGCCGAGTCCGTCGCATCTCAATTTAACGGCGAGGTAACGGCCAGCAAAAGCAAGGATGATATTAGCAGCGCACATTCTAGCAGGAACTATACCATTACCGCTGCCAAGCGCGCGAACAAAAGCCCGGATCTGTCACCGGTGAAAACAAAAGAGCATTGGCCATCAGCTGACCCGAGCCGCACGGAGGAGAGAACTGCGAGAGACAACAGAGCTCAGGAGAGCCTGGTATCACAAGAAAGCTTGGGTCCGCTGCAGGAAAACCCATTCATTAAACTAGAAAAAGAACGCAAGAAGCGTCAGCGCCAAGAGAACGCCGCGCGACCGGTTCAGCACATCCTCGAGTTATACGGCGGCGTTCCCGGGATACGGACTATACGCGCTGAGAATATCATCATTATTGAATCCGACCCGGAGTACTTCTCGGAAGGATGTGGTTCGAATCATGCATCGAAACTGCAGCAGAACGGCACGGTGAGCGGATACAGCTCTCTCAGTGACCTGTTAGACCGGAGAGGTAGTCCGGTTACGGAGATACGCGCGAAGGAAGTGGTCATTTACGATACTGCGCTTAGTAAAAGCGAGGAGAACCTCAGCACGCTGGGAAGACCCGCGTCCGCCCCGCTGGAGGGGCAAGGAAGGGTGAGTCGTATGTTACAGAAATTTGACATGAATTATGGCAAGTTGCAGGCCAAGTCACGAAGCACGGAAAACCTCCTGGACTTAGACTCTAGTCCTGTCAGGCCAAGCTCCAGACCCACGCCAGATGTGGTGCCAAAATGCCCAGTGTCTCCACAAGCCAGATCTCCACAGAGCAAGGTCTTCCAAAATGTCCTGTCTTCCATGGGCAACCATCACACCTCTCCTAGTGACTCAGGGAGTAGTACACCCGTTTCCGGATCCCCTCAGTTAGTGTCTTCATGTAGACGTTTCGAGGGGAGCGGGGGAAGAAGTGTCACTGTGTATCCAAAGGAGGACACTGAGAGGTCTTTGTCCAAGCCTGTTAGAGAACGGGACTGGGACAGCACAGATGGGGCCTCTAAAGCCAAGGTGCCATGCTCTCCGGAGAGCCACCATGCTCGTGCCGACTGTACTCCTAGCCCCACATCACCCCCCTTATCACCCAGCTTTGAGATCCGCCCGTCCCCTCGCCCTGATCTTTCTCTCCTTCCGCCTGGGGATCTACAGGCTCGTGCACTCGCCAACTTAAGACTCCAGTCTCGCAATTCCTTCACCGTCATTCCCAAGAGTCATGCAGCCATTTCGTCACCTGGCAGCACCGCCCCATCCAGCCCTGTACTTTCCCCCCCATCCCCACGACCCCTGGTGGGTGTGGCAGCTTCAGAGCCCGCAGTGCCAACCCCCTTGCCCGCTTCCTTCATACCTTCCACACCAAAGCTTACAGAAAAGGTGACCATAGAAGCCAAAACAGGGTCTCCACAACATACCCCACCTGCCACACTCACCTCTCCAGCCCCAGCTTCTCCACCCTCAATTGGCTCTCCCGTCAAATCAGTCTCATCTCCAAAGGAACCTCTGGTTGATGAGCTGCCTATCACAAACATTGATGACATAGTCGTGGAGCCCACGCCACCCGTCCTGAGCCCTGCAGTGCAGAGGCGCAAAGGAAATACGTTTACAATTGTTCCGAAACGGAGGCCCGAGGCCCCGTCTGGCCCTGATGAGACCCCAGAAGTCGTCGGTGAATCTCCACACACACCACAGGCCCCTTATGCCCATCTGGGAACCCTGATTAAAAAGCGTTACCCTGCTGCAGAGGAGATTGAGGTCATTGGGGGCTACCTCTCCCTTGGGCGATCCTGTCTCTCGAAGACTGGCTCAACAGGAAAAAAGGTATGATATTTAGCATAAGAACTACATTGGTCATTTACTTACTACACATGTATTAAAGAAATAGGATGTCTTTATGAAGTGGCTTAGAAGGTATAGTTTACCCCAAAACAAACACTCTGTCATCATTTACTCATTCTGATGTCATTCAAAACCTGTTTAACTTTTTTCTTTTGTGGGGCACAAAAGGCAACATTAGGCACTCCCAGTCACTTTTCACTTGCATTCTGCCTTAAATCTAATTTTGTGTTCCACTAAAGAAATATGTCATATGAGTTGTGGCACCACATAAGGGTAAGTAAATAATAGAAGAACCGTACATTTTGGGTTACCTATTCTTTTCAGAAGAATTCACCTTTCTGTCCTGGCAAGTGTCTTGATTAAATACACTTTTATGTTCAATTCTTGCCATTAACAAACCATTAACTATGACTTTTACCTCTATAACTTAATTATAGCTCCTTGTTAATAGTAAGGTAGTTGTTAAGTTTAGGTATTGGGAAGGGTTATAGATTTAGAATATGGTCATGCAGAATGTGCTTTATAAGTACTAATAAAGAGCCAATATATTTTAAGAATAGTCACTCTGCGCAACAGCGCTCATGGCGACCCGAGTTCGATTTTTGTCTTAAGTTCCTTTGCCAGTCCCACTCCCCTCTCTCCTCCCAGTGCTTTCCTGTCATCTTTCTAATGTACTATCTATAAAAAATGCATAAAAAGCAAAAAAAAAATTAATAACAACTAGTTAATAGTGAGAATTGGTCCCTGTACCCATTTGTTTTTAGGTTAGAAATCAGACATGTTTGTTGGGTGTTTATGACCTGTTCAAAGGTTCACTGTATTCTTAACCACTGCAACATAGCTGTTTGGATGTTCCATATACGTCTCATAAAACAAGGATTTTGTATGACACATGCAGGTTACATTGAGATACATGCTGCTTACCTCCTGCAAGACATCAGTCCAAACAAGTAGTAACTTTTCTTGTTTGATTCTATGCTACCCATCTTATTTTGCAACACGGAAGTAAGCTATTTTCTGTGAATGTGCAAGACTTCTGATTTATTAGCTAAATAACAAAGTGCATTAAAGAATAATAACAAAATGCATTAAACTGTAAAACTATCTGGGATACAAAAAGTCTGTTTATGATTGTGATAATAAATATTATCATAATAAATGCTAATTTGCTATATCACGCAGGATAACTTTCAAGTTGGCTGAGGTTTCTCTTAAATCAGGCGGATACAGTGAAACTAATTTGTATACTTAAAGTTAAACCACAATGTTAAATGTTGCTGAACTACAATTTGATAGAATTAGATATCAAAATATCAAAACAAGCAGCATTCATTTTAGATAAAAACACTATAAGCACAGTTCTAGAGCAAAATGTTTGATAAAAAAAAGAAAAAAGATGTACCATTAAAAATCAAGGCAAATGTTACTCTGCTAGGACACCTGTGTGAACTTGATGAGAGCTGACTTCATATATACAAAATCACCAAAACACCAGCTAAATAGAAATCATCTCAAAAAGAAAAGAGTTTAGAATAGTTTGGTTTGATATTTTGTATCTAATGAAATTACATTCACAAATTTAGTAGGGCAACTTAAAAGTACAAAACTATAGAACATTCCTATATGCCAATAATATAGAAAATAACATTTGGGAATGTGTAGTTATGGACACAGCATGCAGTATATGCTCACATTGCAACTTTAGTTTATAACCAAATGTAGACTACTGTAAATAGCAGTAAGGATCTTGCCAGAGAAGGTCAGGTGATTTATGTAGGAAAATGAGTCATGTGTTCTGTTCGGAGTCAAGTCTAGGAGATACTGAGGTCTAATAAAGGTTTTTGCAAGGCTGTATTTGAGATTTGACTTGTTACCTAACATGCTGCCATTCACAGTCAAAAACTATCTCAAAACAGGAAACCAAACTCGCAGCAACGATTCGTTTCACTTCCTCCGCATAGTGGTTCTCTCAAACTGCTAAAATATCAAACTAGGTTTAGATTCATAGCATGTTATTAAAAGGTGTATGATTCCAGATGTTCGAGTTTGTCAGTTAGAGTTTCACCTTTTTTCTATTAATTTTTGTGTTAGCTTTAGTATTTTAGCTCTAATGTTAATGGGATGAAATTAGAAACAGCTAGTTGTCAAGAATATGAATATCTTACTTTCCTGTTATTGTTTTCATTAATTTAGCATTATCCATATAGATTTTTGTTTATTGTGTACTCTGATGATTTATTATGCTAGTCTTGGACCCTTGTTGTTTTTAAGACACCATGTCAAGTTAAAAGTAGTTTAATTGTCCTTTTCTGTACAAGCATGCATCCTGTGCCTTCAACCCTTTAAAACATGTCTCATTACAGTGTAGTGAACATCACCCTACTTTTTATACTGTAAATGTAAAAAGGCTTTTTATACTGTAAGTGTTAATAATCATTCTAATTTCATGAGAACAGGGAAGTCTCAACCATAGCTATAACAAAACTGTTATCAGTTGATGAATGTTGAAAGCATGGAGAATCACAGCCTACCGACTTTAAACAGCTTGAGCATTTATAGTTGCAGATTACATAACTGCTGTGTGCAGAAACAGAAAGTTATCATCAGTTAGTGTGGCTGCTTTTAGTGACTAGTTTTTGTTGTAGTCATCGTGGCTGGTCCGTGTACGTTTTGATAGTTTGTTTTCCAATTTGAAATGAAATAAGCAGAAACGAGAAAACGGCCCATTTATTCGTTTTTCGTTTTTTTGAAAAAAACGAAAAACGAGATTTTGGCTTGAGTTTTCGTTTTTTAGTTCAGAGGCATAAAACGAATAAATGACTTCAAAATTCGTTTTCCACATGTGGGCGATCCTAAGACGCCCCCTTCCGCCGATTGGTCAAGCAAATCTGAGCATGTGACGTCATCAGTTGTCGCTCAGGTCTGTTCAACAAAATAATAGTCCTCTAACGTTACTATGGCTACCGATTCTTAAACTGTGCAGGGCAGGTCCTGTTGGGCTTTCTTCTGTGCAACTTTACGCGTTTCACAGAAATCTTTAAATCAGAAATATTAAATATTAGTCTGCCACCAGCCCGTTTTAATTAGCGGTGCGGAGTTAAATCTGTGTGGTGAAGCTGCGCTAGACAGCGCCGAGCGGGAGAGATCAATGACCAGTGTTCGGTCAGCAGTCAGAACTTGGTACCGATGATGATGAAATACATTTGTACTGAAAATGACCACGCGAGTATGATTGACAGGACGATAGCGGAGACAATTAAAAGCGCAATATAACGTCTGTTAACAAAAAAAAAAAAAAAAAAAAAAAAATTATATATATATATATATATATATATATATAATTAATATATTATATAAAATATAATTAATATATTATATAAAATATAAAAAATATATTAATATAAGCGAATTTGTCTTTGTTTTTAATAAAATAATTGTGAACCACAAACCGAGCCTTCGTTTTAAAGGGCGATTTCCAAATATATTTTATTTATTTGTTATAATATGGGTATTTTATGTCACCCGTCTTATTAGTTTGATTATAGTAGGCTATACGCGATTTTTTTTAAATTATTGTACTATTTTACTGTTGTTTTTTTAATTAACAATATATCATAACAACTTAAAAAGATAAAAATCTACAGAAGAGATTAACAAATAACATTGGTGTTGTCATAAGTTAACTAATCAATGGGAAATTTTCCTTACCGGCACAACCCTATTCTTAATGTTGGCTACATGTTACAGATTTAATGTTGAGCACATAATGTTAAAGGCTACTTAAATACCATCACATTCAGTTGAAGAGTCAAGAAGGATGTGTTAATTTATTCAATCTTTCATTAGTTGGTGACCTGGTGTGATTATAATAGCATAAATTAAAAAAAACACGTAATAGGCTATGTATGCCAATAGACAAAACACATCTGCTTTTCCTCTAGATCACTTTACAGTGTGATGGAAATAAACTTTTCTTAAAGCGTGATGAGGTTTGGTAAAAAAAATAAAAAACATTGCGAGCAAATGTCGAATTGTGTTTTGAAATTTAAATCAACAACGTAAGAGGCTTCAGGCTGTCTGATGAACTCTGTATGAACAAACACCCAGCTTTGCAGTATAGGTGGCACAGAAACAGCATCTGACCTGGCATTTAGATGTACTTTACACACTGTCTATTGCAGCTCAAAGGAGGCACTGTGAATTTACATTGCAATTTCATTCTAAGGCTATTAAATGTCAAGTGACAACATGAAACACTACTTTTAATATATATATATATATATATATATATATATATATATATATATATATATATATATATATATATATATATATATATATATATATATATATATATATATATATATATATATAACACCAGCAGTTGGTGGCAAGTCACCCTGATAATGATTAAATACCAATTTACTCATTTAGGCTCACAATAAGCAGATTACATAATTATACCATAAAAATATATATATATATGTGTGTGTGTGTGTGTAAAAGCAAGAAGTCCAGTCCTGGCTGTATAATCAAACAATAAAACGAGAAAGATTGCATGCCATCAAGAACATTTTTTATTCCACAGGAACTTGATCCAGTTCACTTGTTAAAGGATACTCCACTTTAAAATAAATTCTGTCATCATATACTCGCTCTCATGTTTTTTTCAATCCTTTATGAATTTCTTTCTTAAGCATGAATTCGAACAAGATCAATTAGTATTTTCAAAGCATTTTGGAACTCTTCTTGTTGGAAATTGACAACACGTTCATTTACATTTATTCATTTAGCTGACGCTTTTATTCAAAGCGACTTACAATTGCTATATATGTCAGAGGTCGCACGCCTCTGGAGCAACTAGGGGTTAAGTGTCTTGCTCAGGGACACATTGGTGTCTCTCAGTGGATTCAAACCAGGGTCTCTCACACCAAAGGCATGTGTCTTATCTACTGCGCCAACACCACCCCCTTATCGTTCAAAAAGAGATGCAATGTCAGGACACTGCATAGAGAACTGCCTCTCCACAGCAACCTGGTCCTCTGTTGACTGAAATGGATTCTGCCCAAAAGTTGCAACTGGTGTCAATGAAGATCTTGCTTCACGGTCATACCAGCCTGCAGCCTCCACTGCATTTGGCAAAAGATCCACAGATTCTCTCTTTTGGCATCCTCCATGAGCCAAAACATTAGGAACCCCCTTTTCTAATAATAATAATAATAATAATTAGACAAAAGAATATGTATCTTATCAACATAATTTCAGTAATTTGATAAGGAAAGGGACTTTTAACAGATGATAGAAGGTAATTTACAAAATCTGAGGCATTCTTGACTCTGACACAGTCACGGCCTGTGACATTTACATTGGCAGTCGATTGATTCAGTTACATATGCCTGTACTCTGTAAGATTTACTGTGATAATTAACAGGGGCTATCATGAAGTAATATTTGCCAAAAGTGTTAGATTTTCCTGAATGCGCTGTAGAATAATTTACATCCAAAGATTTTCAACATTACAATTTTTAGAGGAAACGTTCTTGAACTACAAAATAGCAAAAGGGAGACAGACACATTAACTGTCATAAATGGTTAATGAAAAGGGTCAACTCCAGATACTGTACATCTAATTGGGTGTCAACTCTGTCAATTTTTTCTGTCGTAAAATTTTGTGGTTACCATTGTGCTGAAGAGTATTGCTGTCAATTGCGATTTTCACTTTGATTGAACTCATGAGCAGGTGCACATGTGTCGAATGTGTCCATCCTGAGCAAGCATTAATGGAAATTGTATGTTAAGTCAATGTAACTCAATTAGGTTATAACGGCTTTTCCCTGTTTTATGTTTCAACGAACTGATTGAAGTAGGTCACAACGACGACATTAGAATTTCTATGTAGAATCAGGTAGAAATACCTCCTTAAAGCAACCAGATTTAAGATCCACTGCTCTAGAGGTCCAAGATTGTATGTAATAAACTAACTTCCTTAACTGTATGTAGCTGTTGTGCTAGTCTAATTGTTTTCCTTTTTTTCCTTTTAAATAAACAGAATCACACAATTGAAAGAATATGGCCTGAAGTAAATAACAGAGTGAATTATCCAGTGAAAGGGGCACTGATGCAATTAGTGAACCAGGAGGAACTGGACATGGAAGATGACCTGACACGTTATTGCGTGTCTGCGCTATCTTGTCAGGTTACTATGGTTGGTCTTGACCGTGTGGTGCAGTCCTGGAATGCTCACCGGATTCCAGGTAAAACAAAGTTTAAGTGTGAATTATGTAATAGGCATGTGCAAGTATCAACATTTCATATCACAGTAATTACTTAAGGTTCAAGTTTGTTAATATTATTGCAATAAAGAACAGGTTTTAAAAAAAATTTCTTTGTTAATGACAAGTTTCAATTTTTGTGATGTATATTAAAATATCATGCAATATGGCAAAAAAAAAAAGTATAAGTTTCAGATTTAAGAAACAAAATTAACCTAAATAAGCTAAATACTAATTTAAATAACCCTAATGCAAACATTAAATGAAAACAACACTTGTAAAAAATATAAAATTGTGGTTGCTTGCCCATTTATGATCAATCAGATCAGCCACAAGCTAATACATTTCAGCAAAGAATTTATTATCAAAGCAAGGGAATATTCTAAAATGCTTACAGTTTTTTTTTTCAACTGCTTACACACAAATTATTACTTGTCACACAATTTCTAAAACCAATTTCTAAAGACACTCAGACAACAGAACCACACACTAAATCTGCAAAACCATACACAAATGTTTGGCCTTTTACTCAGTTTTCAATTTCGTTAAACACTTTTTGCAAAACACAACACACAATTTTCTATACAACACACCAAAATCTGACAGGAAGTTTCTTGATTTCCTTTTATAAACACAACCAATCAAAATGCCACACTAATTCATCAGTGCCTCACACTAACTCCTCACATGTGCAAACACTTGTTGCTTTACTTAACAGCAACCAATCATAACTTTAGTAGTGGTCTATAAGCCAAAGGTCAAGTAATAGCTTTTGGATAATGGATGCAAACACTGCAGACAGAGTAAGAGGAGTTGGAGGGAGAGCCAGAGGACGAGTTCGACTAAGAGGAGGAAGGGGAGGAAGAGGATGAGTCAGAAATGGAAACAAGGCTATAGTAGTCGATCATGTGATAAACCATGGTTTAACAATGAGAGAGGCTGGACTGAGAGTAGAAAGAAATTCATAAAGGATTGAAAAAACATGAGAGCGAGTATATGATGACAGAATTTATTTTAAAGTGGAGTATCCTTTAATAAGTGAACTGGATCAAGTTCCTGTGGAATAAAAAATGTTCTTGATGGCATGCATTGTTTCTCGTTTTATTGTTTGATTATACAGCCAGGACTGGACTTCCTGCTTTTACACACACACACACACACACACACACACACACACACACACACACACACACACACACACACACACACACACACACAAATATATATATATATATATATATAATTTTTTTTTTTTTTTTTTTGGTATAATTATGTAATCCGCTTATTGTGAGCCTAAATGAGTAAATTGGTATTTAATCATTATCAGGGTGACTTGCCACCAACTGCTGGTGTTTTATTTTTATATATATATATATATATATATATATATATATATATATATATATATATATATATATATATATATTAAAAGTAGTGTTTCATGTTGTCACTTGACATTTAATAGCCTTAGAATGAAATTGCAATGTAAATTCACAGTGCCTCCTTTGAGCTGCAATAGACAGTGTGTAAAGTACATCTAATGCCAGGTCAGATGCTGTTTCTGTGCCACCTATACTGCAAAGCTGGGTGTTTGTCCATACAGAGTTCATCAGACAGCCTGAAGCCTCTTACGTTGTTGATTTAAATTTCAAAACACAATTCGACATTTGCTCGCAATGTTTTTTATTTTTATTTTTTTTTTATTTTTACCAAACCTCATCATTTTGCAGGACAATTGTCTATTACATTATACAACACATATAGAAGGGTGCCAATAAAGCTGTGGTGATATACAACACGCTTTAAGAAAAGTTTATTTCCATCACACTGTAAAGTGATCTAGAGGAAAAACAGATGTGTTTTGCCTATTTTGCCTTATGACAACACCAATGTTATTTGTTAATCTCTTCTGCAGATTTTGATCTTTTTAAGTTGTTATGATATATTGTTAATTAAAAAACAACAGTAAAATAGTACAATAAAAAATAAAAAAAAATCGCGTATAGCCTACTATATTCAAACTAATAAGACGGGTGACATAAAATACCCATATTATAACAAATAAATAAAATATATTTGGAAATCGCCCTTTAAAACGAAGGCTCGGTTTGTGGTTCACAATTATTTTATTAAAAACAAAGACAAAGTCACTTATATTAATATACATATAGGCTATATATATATATATATATATATATATATATATATATATATATATATATATATATATATATATATATATATATATATATATATATATATATATATTTTTTTTTTTTTTTTTTTTTTTTTTTTTACAGACGTTATATTCCGCTTTTAATTGTCTCCGCTATCGTCCTGTCAATCATACTCGCGGGTCATTTTCAGTACAAATGTATTTCATCATCATCGGTACCCATCGGTTCTGACTGCTGACCGAACACTGGTCATTGATCTCTCCCGCTCGGCGCTGTCTAGCGCAGCTTCACCACACAGATTTAACTCCGCACCGCTAATTAAAACGGGCTGGTGGCAGACTAATATTTAATATTTCTGATGTAAAGATTTCTGTGAAACGCGTAAATTTGCACAGAAGAAAGCCCAACAGGACCTGCCCTGCACAGTTTAAGAATCGGTAGCCATAGTAACGTTAGAGGACTATTATTTTGTTGAACAGACCTGAGCGACAACTGATGACGTCACATGCTCAGATTTGCTTGACCAATCGGCGGAAGGGGGCGTCCTAGGACCGCCCACATGTGGAAAACGAATTTTGAAGTCATTTATTCGTTTTATGCCTCTGAACTAAAAAACGAAAACTCAAGCCGAAATCTCGTTTTTCGTTTTTTTCAAAAAAACGAAAAACGAATAAAAGGGCCGTTTTCTCGTTTCTGCTTATTTCATTTCAAATTGGAAAACAAACTATCAAAACGTACACGGACCGTGGCTGGTGTGAATGGGCCTTGAAGAGCTAAAGTGCGCATCACTCACATTTTCTTCAGTTACCTCAATCTGAAATGCATTTGTGAGGTTACACTCTTGAAACTCTTCAGTCTTTTTGTGTACGTTGGAATAATGAAATCATGCCAAATTGATAATTGGCTGAAAGTCATGGGCCTCTCCTCTGTGAAATATCCAGACGGTCAGGCCCAGTTTGGGTTAGGTTATATGCTGCTTTTGTTCTCGCTCTGTGTTGTATATGTAGTTGATTGTTACGTGTTTGAGGATTGGCTCATGCCACACCTTTGTTTTGTTGGGTTTTAGAGGTTACATCGAAGCCCTTCCTGGTCTGGAGCTTAGACAGGGCAGCAGCAATTATGGCAACTTCAAGGCCATATCATTTGTTTAGAATTCACTCACTGAATTTGTCCTTAAAATAAAGCATTATATTTCCCCAAAAAATTTCAGAATGAAAAGATGCAATCCCCAACAAAATCATCATAGAATAATTAATTCCTTTCAAATATAACTATTCAAGAATGTTTTTTATACTGTGAACAAAATATTGTGATGTATATGTGCAATATAATATCACAGATTTTTCTGATATTGTACAGCCCTAACGATGAAATATATTTTATGTTATTACATAGTAATAGTACAGTGATTTATCTTGCACTGTTAGGAGTCACATGATCTAAATCAGTCTAAGAAGCCTGGATGATGTCTGTCAGGGGCTTGTCTTTTCTTTTGGGGTCTTGTGTGAGAGGGGCTGAGGGGGTTGGGCCAAAATCTCATTAATGCTCTTAGCATATTGTCTCTCCAGGGTCAGTTATTTTTCTCCATAATCATGATGTTATGATCTTTAATTTTGCTTGTGCCTCGATGTTAAACTTGCTTTAAGCAATGAGAGTGAATTTGTTCAAGAACCTATCTATAGACCCAAGTCTGTGCAGAACCAATGGTAAACATGTGATAACAAATATTATTAAAATGACTGAGTTTCAGACTTGAAAGAAGATTGAGTTCACGTCTTTTGTTTATAATATTTAAAATATTGGAAATTATAAATAGCAATTTGTCTGACAATGAATGTCTACTACATGAAATACTCCTCTGTGCCCATCAGATATTGTAGTAGTAGAGTATACAGGAATCCAGTCAGCATACAGAGAGCATTTATAACTAGATCTTTGATCTGAAGATAGTGTGTTCCCTATTTATAGTGTGTTCACAGGAAGTTAATATTATTAAAAGCCTGAGGCAGAATATGTCAGAGGATTTTCGTCATGGTTTAATACTAACTTTTATGTTTCTCTGCTCATTCTTGAAGCCCTTGAAGAAGGATTGTTTTAATGAACCTTTGAAAGTTTAATATGACATGGCCCAGCTTTAGAAAATGTGCGGGGTTTTTACGCAGGTGCAGTGGCAGAGCTAGAGTTTTATACATGGGGTGGCCTGCTGGACCCATGTTTGCTGGCTGGATTCTGCCAATCCGCTGGATTCTGTCAATCCTCTGACATATTCTGTAGGATGCACAGAGGAGGAAACAGGGTCTGGGTCCAAATGCAGGGAAATTATAACTTTTCAATAAAAGAGAACAAAAAGGCCAACACGGCAAAACAACAGGGACATGAGCAGAAGCAACCGTTCATGTTTTTGCGAAAATGAACGTGTGTAGTGAGAGCGCGTACACGAGAGGCTGTAAATAGACACGATGAAGCGCGATGCGGAACACTAGACCAGACGCGCCGCATCCCTGATTTCGCGGCTAAAATAATTGCTCAAATTGTGAAACTCATGTATTAAATAAATTCAGAAAATAAATAAATTACACAGACTGATGTAGTTTAAGTCTTTGGTTCTTTTAATTGTGATGATTTTGGCTCACATTTAACAAAAAAACATCTCAACAAATTAGAATATGGTGACATCTACTAATCAACTCAAAACACCCGCAAAGGTTTCCTGAGCCTTCAAAATGGTCTCTCAGTTTGTTTCACTAGGCTAGTCATGGGGAAGACTGCTGATCTGACAGTTGTCCAGAAGACAAGGGAATAGACTGAGACTGGGCATACAGATGTGTCAAGGAATTTGGCTACAGTTGTCGTATTCCTCTTGTTAAGACACTCCTGAAAGACAGACAATGTCAGAGGCGACTTACTTGGGCTAAGGAGAAGAAGAACTGGACTGTTGCCCAGTGGTCCAAAGTCCTTTTTTCAGATAAGAGCAAGTTTTGTATTTCATTTGGAAACCAAGGTCCTACAGTCAGGAGGAAGGGTGGAGAAGCGCATAGCGCTTGATTTGGGGTGCAATGTCATCTGCTGGTGTTGGACCATTGTGTTTTTTGAAAACCAAAGTCACTGCACCCATTTACCCAGAAATTTTGGAGCACTTCAAGCCTCCTTCTGCTGACCAGCTTTTTGAAGATGCTGATTTCTTTTACCAGCAGGATTTGGCACCTGCCCACACTGCCAAAAGCACCAAAAGTTGGTTAAATGACCATGTTGTTGGTGTGCTTGACTGGCCAGCAAACCCACCAGACCTATTGTCAAGAAGAAAATTAGTAACAAGAGTCCAAAAAATGCAGATAAGCTGAAGGCCACTGTCAAAGCAACCTGGGCTTCCATACCACCTCAGCAGTGCCACAAACTGATCACCTCGATGCCACGCCGAATTGAGGCTGTAATTAAAGCAAAAGGAGCCCCTACCAAGTATTGAGTACATTAGTTTGTTAAATGTGAGCCAAAACCATCACAATTAAAAGAACCAAAGACTTAAACTACTTCAGTCTGTGTGCACTGAATTCATTTAATACACAAGTTTCACAATTTGAGTTGAATTACTGAAATAAATAAACTTTTCCATGACATTCTAATTTATTGAGATGCACCTGTATTTATTGGTTGGCCATTAGTACACTCTAAGCTTGTAACTACCCATCTCTCTCTGTCTTTAAGGCTGTAGAGAGTGGTTTTATTAGTGTATTATTCACTTGTAGCCACAGCCTTTCTGAACAAGGTACTTAAAATCTTACTTGTATAGGTACACTTACCACAATAATTGTGGCCATCAGCATGAATGGCACAAATCGTGTGGCTGTTTGAGGAGAGGTGTGGATTCACTTTTCTGAGCAATCAAACTTATAGGATAGTTCACCCTAAAATGAAACTTATAATGCCATCATTTACTCACCACAAAACAGTTTTGTTCATCTTTGAAAGAAAAAGGAAGTTATTTTTAATAACTAAAAATAATTTTCCCCAAAATTTTCAAGCTTCAGAAAGTTTAAAAAGTTAATATTTATTCATATTGAGAAGTTTAATCCATGAGGCTTGTTCTTGCAAGCAAAATTACTTGTTTTGTGATGCATAATGTCAGCATATCTCCTGATATTACAAATAAAGAAGAACATTTTCAGTTTGCAGAGTAATTCTCAAAAAGAAACCATAAAGTAGGTTGGAATAATTTACTTTAAAATAAAGCACTAAAAATTAAGTCATAAAGAGGACCCTTGCAGACCCTTCCTGTTTGTCAAGGACAAAAGATTGTAATATCATGGAAAAGTTCTTTATTTTTCATAATTTAATAAAAAAAGCAAACTTTCTTATATTATGGAATCATTGCACACAAACTGAAATATTTCAAGAGTTTTGTTTTAGTTCTGATGGCTATGACTTACAGCTTAGGAAAAAAAAATAGTATCTCAAAAAATTTTAATTTCCTTTTGCATGAATTATTGCTTCAATCCAGCATGGCATGGAGGTGATCAGCCTGGGGCACTGCTGAGGCATTATTGAAGCCCAGGTTGCTTTGATAGCGGCCTTCAGTTCCTCTGTATTGTTTGTCAGATGTTACAAATCTTCTTCTTCACAATACCACATAGATTCTTTGTGAGGTTCAGGTCAGGCATGGTAACTGGCCAATCAAGCACAGTAATATCATTATCAGCAAACCACTTGTTGGAAGTGGTTTTGGCACTCAGGGCAGGTGATAAAGTCCTGCTGCAAAATGAAATCAGCATCTCCATAAAGCTTGTCAGCAGATGGAAGCATAAAGCGCTCCAAAATCTCCTGGTAGATGGACCAACACCAGCAGACGTCACGGAAAGTGTTGAGGGTAACGCATTACAAGTAACATCCCACTCGCAAAAAAAAAAAAAAAAAAAAATGCTAGCATTTATACTCAAAATTAATCAAACTAACCAAGCTCAAAATGGAATATTCACATTTTTTGAGAAAAAAAATCTTGAAATATTTCAGTTTGTGTGCAATGAATCTAGAATATAAGAAAGTTTGCTTTTTTAAATTAAATTACAAAAAATAAAGACATTTTCCATGATATTCAAATTTATTTTAGATGCACCTGTATATTAAAATATACATATATAATTTGATCTTTTTATGTTAAGGAAAGGTTAGTTCAGGCTGTTAAATGTTATGTGGTGTAACTCTCCAAGAATGTAATAATATTTATACCGTTACAATTTATGATACTTTTAAAAATTCTTTTGACTTTGGATTTATAATTATTATTATTATTATTTATAAATAAGGCACTAGTATTTGTCATGGATCCATTAAGAACTGTTTTATTTGTTCAACTTTTATTATGAAGTGTACAGTAAAATGTTTTATACATGATTCGATTGAATTTACATCTCTCACTGCAGATTATTTTAGCTTACAAGATTTATTTCAGTCTGTAAAATGTGTACTTTTTATGATGTGTGTCTTACAAACACACAATGAGGTGGATGCAAACCCTGCTTTTCCCCTGTGTGTCCTGCTACGAGTGTGAAGGTCCACCATGTTTAATTATTGACTAGTCAGAATGCCGTCTCCATCATGCACCACACCTCTCTCTCTCTCTCCTTATCCTCACTTCCTCCTTTCCTCCCCCTCCCCCCACCTCCCCTATCTTAACCTTACTGGTGTCCTCCAGGAAGTTCTCCTTTCAGACAGACACAGGACCTTCAGCAGCTGTGTATTTGTGTGTTTTTTACATTTCCCTTAGTATGCACCATTGTGTTGTGGACATTGAAGTTCTGATAATTTAGTGATGTGTCCTACAGTCTTGACGCCATTGTGTAATCCCATATGGACCACTTCTGTGTGTGTGAGAGAGTGTGTGCGCGTGCCTGTCACGTGGCTGCAGTGTCTACAATAGAGTCGATGTAATTAGAATTCAGACTGCAAAGCACCACTGTCACTGTCATGTTTAATTCAAGAATTACTCCAGCATGTGTGTGAGAGACAGAGAGAGGAGCAGAGAGAATTTAAGAGAGAGAGAGAAAGGTGTAGTCTGTGTGAATGTGAAAGTGTTACAGCAGTGTCATTGTTGTATGCTGTTAGTTTTTCTCTGGAACATGTTTTGAAAAATGTATTGTGTGCTTTTTTCCATTTAGTTGCAGTGAGTGGGGACCAACAATTTTAAGCTTAAAAAATAATAAATAAATGAATATATATATATATATATATATATATATATATATATATATATATATATATATATATATATATATATATATATATATATATTATATGATATGATTTATAGGGATGTACAATTCAATGCCAGTTAAAAGTTTGGGGTCACAAAGATTTTTTGGTAACACTTCACTTAAAGCCTTTATATATAATGCATTATAAAAGTAGATTTGATGCAATAATTATGCCTTGTAATGCACCTATAATGCGTTGTACAATCTCCCAAATAATTGTAATCAGAGTTAATACATTATGAGACTTATCAATTCATAGTTACACTACCCATTTTAAATTAAGTAATAATTATGTATAACATGATATTATGTATTACAACGCACAATATGAATTATACCCTTTAATAACCCTTTATAATACATCATATATAATGGCTTTAAGTAAAGCGTTACCAATTTTTTTGGTAATTAACCTGTTAACTCAACTGTCACCCGTCCGCTCTGTGGGACGCCTACATTTAGTTCACTATATTACAATTAAATCTAATCTAATCTTGACAAACTATATATCGTTGGAAAGGTCTAAGACTCCCAAATATATATTTTATCAATGTTTTTTGTGAAAAATTATTTAGGACAAGTAATAGATTAATTTATGACAAGAGTGCACCCTCAAAAATCTACATTATAACAGGAATTTTGACCTTTGTTAAAAAAACAAGACGACTTTGTTGTCTTTTTCTCTATCACATTTTAGAAATCATCAGAAGTTTTATATCAACTGAAAACTTAAAATCTCAAAATTCATCCTTTAAAACTCATTTTAAAATCAGACATTGCATTACCATGTAAATAGTACATCAATATCATGTTACAAAATGTTTTCATTCATGAATAATACAAATTTAAGTTTGGATCGTGCACTACAAAGTCAATGTTCAAAAATATGAGTGACAGTTAAGGGGTTAAGAGTTTTATTTATCAAGGACATATTAAAAAGTGACAGTATAAAGACATTTATATTATTATGTTACAA